>NW_024705323.1:50000-54417 GCF_018977255.1 Callorhinchus milii | reverse complement strand
TCTCTCATCTAGTCGCTCTCACACACCTCTGTACATCTTCAGTCGCTCTCACACTCTCTTCACACTCAGTCGCTCTCACACTCTCTCACACTGTCTCTCAGTCGCTCTCACACACTCTCAGTCTCTCACACTCTCAGTCGCTCTCTCTTTCTCTCACACTCTCTCTGTCTCTCTCACTCTCTCTCTCTCTTAGTCGCTCTCACACACTGTCTCTCAGTCGCTCTCACACTCTCTCTCTCTCTCCCAGTCGCTCTCACACTCTCAGTCGCTATCACACTCTCTCAGTCGCTCTCACACTCTCTCAGTCGCTCTCACTCTCTCTCTCAGTCGCTCTCACACACTCAGTCGCTCTCACACTCTCTCCGTCGTTCTCACACTCTCAGTCGCTCTCACACTCTCTGTCGCTCTTACACACTCAGTCGCTCTCACACTCTCAGTCGCTCTCACACACTCAGTCGCTCTCACACTCTCACACTGTCTCTGTCGCTCTCACACACTCTCAGTCTCTCACACTCTCAGTCGCTCTCTCTTTCTCTCACACTCTCTCTCTCAGTCTCTCTCTCTCTCTTAGTCGCTCTCACACACTGTCTCCCAGTCGCTCTCACACACTCTCAGTCGCTCTCACACTCCGTCGCTCTCACACTCTCAGTCGCTCTCACACTCTCTCTCAGTCGCTCTCACTCTCTGTATCTCAGTCGCTCTCACACACTCAGTCGCTCTCACACTCTCTCTCACACTGTCTCTCAGTCGCTCTCACACACTCTCAGTCGCTCTCTCTTTCTCTCACACTCTCTCAGTCTCTCTCACTCTCTCTCTCTCTTAGTCGCTCTCACACACTGTCTCTCAGTCGCTCTCACACTCTCTCTCAGTCGCTCTCACACTCTCTCCGTCGCTCTCACTCTCTCAGTCGCTCTCACACACTCTCAGTCGCTCTCACACTCTCAGTCGCTCTCACTCTCTGTCTCGCAGTCGCTCTCACACACTCAGTCGCTCTCACACTCTCACACTGTCTCTCAGTCGCTTTCACACTCTCAGTCTCTCACACTCTCAGTCGCTCTCTCTTTCACACTCTCTCTCAGTCTCTCTCACTCTCTCAGTCGCTCTCACACACTGTCTCTCAGTCGCTCTCACACTCTCAGTCGCTCTCATACTCAGTCGCTCTCACTCTCAGTCACACTCTCTCTGTCTCTCTCAGTCGCTCTCACACTCTTAGTCGCTCTCACACTCTCAGTCGCTCTCACACTCTCTCTCAGTCGCTCTCTCTCTGTCTCTCAGTCGCTCTCACACTCTCTCTCACACTGTCTCAGTCGCTCTCACACTCTCAGTCGCTCTCACACACTCTCTCAGTCGCTCTCACACTCAGTCGCTCTCACACACTCTCTCAGTCGCTCTCACACTCTCTCCGTCGCTCTCACACTCTCCGTCGCTCTCACACTCTCTCTCCGTCGCTCTCACACTCTCTCTCCGTCGCTCTCACACTCTCTCTCAGTCGCTCTCACTCTCTCTGTCTCTCAGTCGCTCTCACACTCTCAGTCGCTCTCACACTCTCACACTGTCTCAGTCGCTCTCACGCTCTCAGTCTCTCACACTCTCAGTCGCTCTCTCTTTCTCTCACACTCTCTCAGTCTCTCTCTCTCTCTTAGTCGCTCTCACACACTGTCTCTCAGTCGCTCTCACACTCTCTCTCTCTCCCAGTCGCTCTCACACTCTCTCTCAGTCGCTCTCACACTCTCTCTCTCTCCCAGTCGCTCTCACACTCTCTCAGTCGCTCTCACACACTCAGTCTCTCACACTCTCAGTCGCTCTCTTTCTCTCACACTCTCTCAGTCTCTCTCACTCTCTCTCTCTTAGTCGCTCTCACACACTGTCTCTCAGTCGCTCTCACACTCTCTCTCTCTCTCCCAGTCGCTCTCACACTCTCTCTCAGTCGCTATCACACTCTCTCAGTCGCTCTCACACTCTCTCAGTCGCTCTCACTCTCTCTCTCAGTCGCTCTCACACACTCAGTCGCTCTCACACTCTCTCCGTCGTTCTCACACTCTCAGTCGCTCTCACACTCTCAGTCGCTCTCACACACTCAGTCGCTCTCACACTCTCAGTCGCTCTCACACTCTCTCTCAGTCGCTCTCACACTCTCTCAGTCGCTCTCACTCTCTGTCTCTCAGTCGCTCTCACACACTCAGTCGCTCTCACACTCTCCGTCGCTCTCACACACTCTCTCCGTCGCTCTCACACTCTCCGTCGCTCTCACTCTCAGTCGCTCTCACACTCTCTCAGTCGCTCTCACACTCTGTCGCTCTCACACTCTCAGTCGCTCTCACACTCTCACACTCTCAGTCGCTCTCACACACTCTCTCTCTCACACCCTCTCTCTGTCTCTCTCTCTCTCTGTCTCTCTCTCTGTCTCTCTCTCTCTGTCCCTCTCTCTCTCTCCCTCTCTCTCTGTCTGTCTCTCTGTCTCCCTCTCTGTCCCTCTCTCTGTGCCTCTCTCTCTGTCTCTCTCTCTCTGTCCCTCTCTCTCTGTCTCTCTCTCTCTGTCCCTCTCTCTCTGTCCCTCTCTCTCTCTCTCTCTGTCCCTCCCTCTCTCTCTCTGTCCCTCTCTCTCTGTCCCTCTCTCTCTCTCTCTGTCCCTCTCTCTCTGTCCCTCTCTCTCTCTCTGTCTCTCTCTCTCTGTCTCTCTCTCTCTGTCCCTCTCTCTCTGTCTCTCTCTCCCTCTCTCTCTGTGTGTGGGTGTCTCTCTGTCTGTCTCTCTGTCTCCCTCTCTGTCCCTCTCTCTCTCTGTCTCTCTCTCTCTGTCCCTCTCTCTCTGTCCCTCTCTCTCTCTCTCTCTGTGTGTGGGTGTGGGTGTGAGAGAGGGATTAAGGGGGGGGGGGGGGGGACTCGTTCGATGTGACGCCTCCGCTTTCCGGCGCAGATGGAAGACCTGGTCAGTCAGACTCGGAGCTGCAGTGTCCGCAGGAGGACGAGGAGCGGCAGATCGCTGGTCAGCGCAGCGCTGAGTGGCCGTCACAACACGACGGTCTTTTCGGCTCTCACACTCTCTCTCTCTCTCACTCAGTCGCTCTCACACTCTCTCTCTCACTCAGTCGCTCTCACACTCTCTCTCTCTCTCTCTCAGTCACTCTCACACTGTCGCTCTCACTCTCAGTCGCTCTCACACTCAGTCGCTCTCACTCTGTCACTCTCTCCGTCGCTCACACTCCGTCGCTCTCTCTCTCCGTTGCTCTCACACTCAGTCGCTCTCACACTCTCTCCGTCGCTCTCACACTCTCTCTCCGTCGCTCTCACACACTCTCAGTCGCTCTCACACTCTCAGTCGCTCTCACACTCTCAGTCGCTCTCACACACTCTCAGTCGCTCTCACACTCCGTCGCTCTCACACTCTCAGTCGCTCTCACACTTTCAGTCGCTCTCACACACTCAGTCGCTCTCACACTCTCTCTCCGTCGCTCTCACACTCTCAGTCGCTCTCACACACTCAGTCGCTCTCACACTCTCTCTCAGTCGCTCACACACTCTCAGTCTCTCACACTCTCAGTCGCTCTCTCTTTCTCACACTCTCTCAGTCTGTCACTCTCTCTTAGTCGCTCTCACACACTGTCTCCCAGTCGCTCTCACACACTCTCTCAGTCGCTCTCACACTCTCAGTCGCTCTCACACTCTCAGTCGCTCTCACACACTCTCAGTCGCTCTCACACTCCGTCGCTCTCACTCTCAGTCGCTCTCACACTCTCTCTCAGTCGCTCTCACACTCAGTCGCTCTCACACTCTCACACTGTCTCTGTCGCTCTCACACACTCTCAGTCTCACACTCTCAGTCGCTCTCTTTCTCTCACACTCTCAGTCGCTCTCACACTCAGGCGCTCTCACACACTCTCAGTCTCTCACACTCAGTCGCTCTCTCTTTCTCTCTCTTAGTCGCTCTCACACACTGTCTCCCAGTCGCTCTCACACACTCAGTCGCTCTCACACTCTCCGTCGCTCTCACACTCTCAGTCGCTCTCACACTCTCTCTCAGTCGCTCTCACACTCTCTCTCAGTCGCTCTCACTCTCAGTCGCTCTCACACACTCAGTCGCTCTCACACTCTCCGTCGCTCTCACACTCTCAGTCGCTCTCACACACTCTCAGTCTCTCACACTCAGTCGCTCTCTTTCTCTCACACTCTCAGTCTCTCTCTCTTAGTCGCTCTCACACACTGTCTCAGTCGCTCTCACACTCCGTCGCTCTCACTCTCAGTCGCTCTCACACTCTCTCAGTCGCTCTCACTCTCTGTCTCTCAGTCGCTCTCACACACTCAGTCGCTCTCACACTCTCCGTCGCTCTCACACACTCTCTCCGTTGCTCTCACACTCTCCGTCGCTCTCACTCTCAGTCGCTCTCACACTCTCTCAGTCGCTCTCACACTCTGTCGCTCT
>NW_024705323.1:0-40000 GCF_018977255.1 Callorhinchus milii | reverse complement strand
CAGCCCTGAGCCCTGCCCCGCCAGACCTGCCCTGCCAGCCCTGAGCCCTGCCCCGACCTGCCAGCCCTGCCCTGCCAGCCCTGAGCCCTGCCAGCCCTGAGCCCTGCCCTGCCAGCCCTGAGCCCTGCCCTGCCAGCCCTGAGCCCTGCCCCGCCCTGACCTGCCAGCCCTGCCCTGCCAGCCCTGAGCCCTGCCCCGCCCTGCCTGCCCCGCCCTGCCAGCCCTGAGCCCTGCCAGCCCTGAGCCCCGCCCTGCCCTGCCAGCCCTGCCCTGCCAGCCCTGAGCCCTGCCAGCCCTGAGCCCTGCCAGCCCTGAGCCCTGCCAGCCCTGCCCTGCCAGCCCTGAGCCCTGCCAGCACAGCCCCAGCCCTGAGCACAGCCCGACTCGGCTCCCGGGGCAGCACAGGACCGGACAGGATGGCAACCGCCCAGATACACAAGGTACCCGCATGGCATCGCGCGGGGGGGGGGGGGACAGTCAGGGGGAGGGGAGGGAGGGAGACAGTCAGGGGGAGGGGGGACGGTCAAGGGGAGGGGGAGACGGTCAGGGGGGGGGGAGGGAGGAGGGGGGAGAGGGGGAGATGAGGGGAGGGCAAGGGGTGTGGGGGGGGGGGCGGCCGATGGCACGGCCCGAAGAGGAGGAGGGAGGGGGGTCTCGAGGCCGGGGGACTCGGCAGGAGGCTCAGGAGGGGGGGCCCGAGGCGGAGTGACCGGCGGGCGGGTGGGGGGGTTGTTCCAGAGGTTTGTGGGGCAGAGCGGCTGAAGGCTCTCTCTCCGGCCAATGGTGGGTGGGGCGGGGGGGGTTAGGAGAGTGGCAGAGGTGGTGGGGGTGGGGTGGGAGGGGGATCAGGAGGGAACGGGGGGGGGTTTGGGAGGGGGGTCAGGAGGGAACGGGGGGGGGTTTGGGAGGGGGTCACTACAGCAGCCAGTCACTACAGCAGCCAGTCACTACAGCAGCTAATCACTGCAGCAGCCAGTCACTACAGCAGCCAGTCACTACTCACTACAGCAGCCGGTCACTACAGAAGCCGGTCACTACAGCAGCCAGCGCACTACAGCAGCCAGTCACTACTCACAACAGCAGCCAGTCACTACAGCAGCCAGTCACTATAGTAGCCAGTCACTACAGCAGCCAGTCACTACAGCAGCCAATCACTACAGAAGCCGGTCACTGCAGCAGCCAGCGCACTACAGCAGCCAGTCACTACTCACAACAGCAGCCAGTCACTACAGCAGCCAGTCACTATAGTAGCCAGTCACTACAGCAGCCAGTCACTACAGCAGCCAGTCACTACAGCAGCCAATCACTACAGAAGCCGGTCACTACAGCAGCCAGCGCACTACAGCAGCCAGTCACTACTCACAACAGCAGCCAGTCACTACAGCAGCCAGTCACTATAGTAGCCAGTCACTACAGCAGCCAGTCACTATAGTAGCCAGTCACTACAGCAGCCAGTCACTACAGCAGCCAGTCACTACAGCAGCCGGTCACTACTCACAACAGCAGCCGGTCACTACAGCAGCCAGTCACTATAGTAGCCAGTCACTACAGCAGCCGGTCACTACAGCAGCCGGTCACTACAGCAGCCGGTCACTACAGCAGCCGGTCACTACAGCAGCAGGTCACTACAGCAGCCGCCGTCACTACAGCAGCAGCCGGTCACTACAGCAGCAGCCGGTCACTACAGCAGCAGCCGGTCACTACAGCAGCAGCCGGTCACTACAGCAGCAGCCGGTCACTACAGCAGCCGGTCACTACAGCAGACAGTCACTACAGCAGACAGTCACTACAGCAGACAGTCACTACAGCAGCCGGTGCACTTTGCTGATGTCGATCAGGAGCCAACGCACAATGTTGGGCTACTTTTGGGCTATTATTCGGTGGCATTGGGCTACGAACAATTTGAATTTCCGGCCCACCCGCCCCCAGCGGCCGCTCTGACTGCGAGATGGCGCCACAGCGATCACAGGGCCGTCCCGTCAGCGCGGCCTCCTCTCCGCGCCCAGCGCCCGCCTCCCGGCCTCCCGCCCGCCCGCCCGCCGCCTCCCGGCCTCCCGCCCGCCCGCCGCCTCCCGGCCTCCCGCCCGCCCGCCGCCTCCCGGCCTCCCGCCCGCCCCCTCCCGGCGCGTCGCAGAGGGTGAGGCGGAGAGATGAACGACAGCCCTGAGCACACGCCATCGCCCCGCAGTGGGGAGAGGCGGCGGCGGCCTCTCCCGCACCCACCGCCATCCCCACCAGGTAACAGCCGCCCTCCCACACAACCAAACCTGCTGCCAGCAGGCACCGCCCTCACGCCGCAGGCACTCGTGTGATTGGTCCAGCGGTGACATTCTCTTCTCTGATTGGCCCCGCGCGGAGTCACTCAGGCGGGTAGCGTTTGGGTGAGAGTGAAGCTCAGCCCTCACCCCCTCACCCTCACCCCCTCACCCTCACCCTCAGCCCTCACCCCCTCACCCTCAGCCCTCACCCTCACCCTCACCCTCACCCTCAGCCCCTCACCCTCACCCTCACCCTCAGCCCTCACCCCCTCACCCTCAGCCCTCACACCCTCACCCTCAGCCCTCACCCTCACCCTCAGCCCTCACCCTCACCCTCACCCTCACCCTCACCCTCACCCTCACCCCCTCACCCTCAGCCCTCACCCTCACCCTCAGCCCTCACCCCCTCACCCTCACCCTCACCCTCAGCCCCTCACCCCTCACCCTCAGCCCTCACCCTCACCCTCACCCCCTCACCCTCACCCCCTCACCCTCAGCCCTCACCCTCAGCCCTCACCCTCAGCCCCTCACCCTCAGCCCCTCACCCTCACCCTCACCCCCTCACCCTCAGCCCTCACCCTCACCCTCAGCCCTCACCCTCAGCCCCTCACCCTCAGCCCTCACCCTCACCCTCAGCCCTCACCCCCTCACCCTCAGCCCCTCACCCTCAGCCCCTCACCCTCACCCTCAGCCCCTCACCCTCACCCTCACCCTCACCCTCACCCCTCACCCTCACCCTCAGCCCCTCACCCCCCCCCCCCCCCCCCCCCCCCCCTCACCCTCACCCTCAGCCCTCACCCCTCACCCTCAGCCCCTCACCCTCAGCCCCTCACCCTCAGCCCCTCACCCCCTCACCCTCAGCCCCTCACCCTCAGCCCCTCACCCTCACCCTCAGCCCCTCACCCTCAGCCCCTCACCCTCACCCTCAGCCCCTCACCCCCTCACCCTCAGCCCCTCACCCTCAGCCCCTCACCCCCTCACCCTCAGCCCCTCACCCTCAGCCCCTCACCCTCAGCCCCTCACCCTCAGCCCCTCACCCTCAGCCCCTCACCCTCAGCCCCTCACCCTCAGCCCCTCACCCTCAGCCCCTCACCCTCAGCCCCTCACCCTCAGCCTCAGCCCCTCACCCCCTCACCCTCAGCCCCTCACCCTCAGCCCCTCACCCCCTCACCCTCACCCTCACCCTCAGCCCCTCACCCTCAGCCCCTCAGCCCCTCACCCTCACCCCCTCACCCCCTCACCCTCAGCCCCTCACCCCCTCACCCTCAGCCCCTCACCCTCAGCCCCTCACCCTCAGCCCCTCAGCCCCTCACCCTCAGCCCCTCAACATCACCCTCAGCTCCTCAGCCCCTCACCCTCAGCCCCTCACCCTCAGCCCCTCAACATCACCCTCACCCTCAGCCCCTCACCCTCAGCCCCTCAGCCCCTCACCCTCAGCCCCTCACCCTCAGCCCCTCAACATCACCCTCACCCTCAGCCCCTCACCCTCAGCCCCTCACCCCCTCACCCTCAGCCCCTCACCCCCTCACCCTTGGATCCTTTCTCATCCAAAGGACGGCACCACCATGACATTCTCCACGTCTTCCCCTCTGATAATTTTGCCAATTATCTTAAATCTGTGTCTTCTCATTACCGATCTACTCACCAGAGGAAACTGTTTCTACTTATTTATTGTAATTATTGCAATACATTTTATTTTGCTCCCATTCTCAGGTTGATTTTCAAGATATTCGAGCTAGAACTCAGGCTGAGAGGAAGCGAGAGGAGGAGAGACAGAGAAGATTGGAGAATATTAATAAAGTGAAAGTGAAGAGAGTCGAAGAAGAAATGGCAGGTATTTTTAGTTTGTTTTTGACATAGCTGTGTTTTTATTTAATGGAATTATCTTCATGTGAGCTGCCTATCTTAATTCCACTCTTCTGGACAGTAAATAATTTAATAATAAGCCTTGCAAAAAGTATAGTGACTTTTTTTGTAGGAAAATACAATTTAAATGTTGCATATTATTGACAGTAGCGAGAACCAGAGGTGTATTTTAGGCTCTCTTCTTCGGAAGAGATAATAATATTAATTCCTGAACTTGATATAGCGCCATATCACGTCTTCAAGATGTCTCAAAGAGCTTACAGGATATGCTATGGAATGATTATTTTGTGGGTGAAATGCAACAGCCAGTTTGCGCACAGCAATGTCCCACAAATAACCAAGGCGTGAGTGACCAATTTTATTTGGGATAAAGTGTTCATAGCTATAGACCACTTTAGGTCTCCTGTGGTAACGTACCTATGGCCCTCTCCCCCTCCTCCTCCCTTGGCATCCAATTCCATCCCTGTAAAGCACTCAGAGATGAGACGTTAGCCTACGAAAAGAACACTATATAGTTGTTGTTGGCATATAATTTAAAGCCCTTTTTTCTGTACATGGGGCTACAGCTGTTTTTCTTGTCTTATTTTTATCTTTTTGTTTCGGAACAGAGATGACTGAGGAAATGCAGAATTGTCTGACAGAGCTGGAGGCCTGTTTCCATTTTCTGATGCCACATCTCGATGAGTTCACCATTAATGGGAATGACTGTCTGCTTGAACAGGAAGTAACTGATGAAACAGATCAGTCAAACTGTATCGCCAGCGGACAGCAAGGTGTCCATCCACATTGCATGGATCTGTTTGATGATGAGCAGCCATGCAGCAGTAAGGACTTTCCACCACTGCCTTCAGTGAAAATAACTCCGGAAAATCAGGCCTTGGGTGAAAAGACAGAGAGCCCACAACAGGATGGAAGCAGTGAAAGTGAAGAATTTGAATCAACAACAACAACAACAACAAGATTCCATTTATAAAGCGCCTTTCACGTCAGGAGGACGTCCCAAGGGGCTGCACAGTTGGGTCATGACCCGAGCAGGGGGGAAATGGTCAGGGTGAGGGGAGGGAAGGGAGGGAGCGAGGAGGGGGGAAATGGTCAGGGTGAGGGGAGGGAAGGGAGGGAGCGAGGAGGGGGAAGAGAGTCGAGAGGGGAGCTGAAGGCTCGGTCAAAGAGAAAGGTTTTGAGACCGGCCTTGAAGGAGGAAAGGGAGGAAGCGGCGAAGGCACTGGGGGATGGAGTTCCAGAGCCTGGGGGCTGAGAGGCTGAAGGCCCGACCACCGATGGTAGGGCGGTTGGGGCGGGGGACGTGGAGCAGACCGGAGCCAGAGGAACGGAGGGTACGGGCAGGTAGGTAGGGGGATAGTAGGTTGGAGAGGTAGGAGGGAGCAAGGCCGTGAATGGCCTTGTAGGTGAGGATGAGGATCTTGAAATCAATCCTCTGGGGGATGGGGAGCCAGTGGAGGCGAGCGAGGGTGGGTGTGGTGTGGTCGCGGTGTCTGGTGCGGGACAGTACACGAGCTGCAGAGTTCTGAATGACCTGCAGTGTGGAGGGAGGTGGCGGGAAGGCCGGCGAGGAGAGAGTTCCCATAGTCCAGCCTTGAGGTGACAAAGGCGTGAACCAGGTTTCAGCAGCGTGAGGGGTGAGGTAATGCCGTAGTCTGGCGATGTTCCGTAGGTGATGGAAGGCGGTGCCAGTTGTGCGGATGTGAGGGAGAAAGGACAGCTCAGGGTCGAGGGGAACCCCGAGGTTCCTGACTGGCTTTGCGAGGTGGAGAGTGCAGCCTTGGATGCTGATGGTGTCAGCGCCTGAGGTGCGGAGGCGCTGACGTGAGCCAATCAGGAGGGCCTCGGTTTTTCGCACGTTGAGCTGAAGAAAGTTGTCTCTCGTCCAGGACTCGATGTCGGACAGACAGCTGTCAGGACATCGGGGGTCGTGGAGTTGAGAGTAGAGGAGGAAAGGTAGAGTTGGGTGTCATCCGCATACATGTGGAAGTTAACTCCATGTCTGCGGATGATGTCACCAAGGGGGAGCATATAGAGGGTGAAGAGGAGGGGACCAAGGACAGAGCCCTGAGGGACACCACATGAGACAGTACGGGGGGTGGAGGAGAAGCCATTCGTCGAGAATTCGTCAGATGAAGAAAATGAAGAAACCTTTATTAGAAATCATGGCCTTGTATCCCACAAATATTTTCTCAACCTAGAAATTGACACAGGTATATATGGATTAAATAGATATTAGGTCTTTAATACAGTCGGTTTTCTGCACAAATTGGAACTGGCCCAATGTGGATAAACAAACAAACAGTGAATAATTGGACAAGGTACAAATTATCTACAGAGCTACCCAAAAAATTCTTCCTTTGGGAGCTTTACAATCTCTATAATATTGCACCATGCCAGCCCTTCTTTCTCTCTGACTCCTCTACATTACAATAATAATCCTTGTCACGTCTTCGAGAAGACTTAAAGTGCACCACAGAATAAACTATAAAGCGAATTGACTATATTTTGTGGGTGAAACTCGGCAGCCAGTTGCGCACAACAGTGACCTATTTATTGTGATTTTGAAGGAATTATTACCCCCAGAAAAGTGATCTTCCAATCGACTAATGACTGGCTTCCTGCTTACTGCTAGGTAAACAGAGGTGTGCAAAGTAAGGAAACTTACCTTAAGGTTTCGCCCTGCCAGGAATCGAACCCAGGTTTCTCGCTTGTGAGGCGAGTACTCTAACCACTGAGTATAGAACTCCACATTGTCACAGAAACTGTCCTGTGGATGAAATTTAAACCCTCATTCCATCTGTCTAATCAGATGGATGTTGAAGATCCCATGACAAGAGAAATTTGAAAAGAGAAAGGAGTTTCTCCTGGTGTTCTGGTCAACATTTATCTAGATTAATTGATCATTAGGATATGGAGTCTTGCGGCTTAGTGGTTAGAGCATTCGCTTTGCAAACGAGAGGACCTGAGTTCGATTCCCGAGCAGTGCAAACCGTTGAGCAAGTTTCCTTACTCCGCACTCCTCCGTTTGCCTAGCAGCAGGTAGGAATCCGGTTGTTAGTCAGTTGGCAGATCACTTTTCCGGGGGTAATAAACTCTTCCAAAAATGCTATTATAGATCAAAGACCTAAAGTTTTGCCCACAAAATATACAGTCAATTCACTTTATTCTGTGAAACCCTTTGAAATATCTTGAAAAAAGTGATAAGGCGCTATAATCAAATGCAAGGATTATTATTAGAGGCCGCAGGCATCAACATAATTTTTTAAAAAGAAATCCACATAATATAAAAACCATATATAATGTTGTACACAAATATCACAAAGATTAATTATCCACTTTGACTTAAGCTTTGGTTCATATAATAATTATTAACGGCTTGAGCTTTGCTCTCCTGGTTCAACATGTCATCTGAACCTTGTGATTAGATTGTAATCTCATGTTCACTCCCAGGTACCTATTATTCTCTAACATGATGACTTCTTCTGTAAGATTTGGCTGCATCTATTGATCCCTTGCTCTCATAGCTTTTAAATTATGGCCACCTTTCAACAGTTGTAAGAGACATTTTACAACCCACTCTGAGGGCAAGTCTGCTTGTAGTGCTTCTAACAACATCAGATAAATATAATCTGCTAGTACCGGTCTTCCCATCCCCATTTCTAAACTGTTATATCAGCTAACTTGATGCTGACACTTGTGCTGAGATACTAATAAATTACCTCTTGAAAATTGCCATGTTTTGTGCTTGAAGATTTTCCTGTTGGTTTGAGTGCCAGAATTGCAAGCTATAAGAATTAATTTTAGTAGTAGTATTGGGCAAGGAGGACTAAATACTAATTTTTGTTATCAGTTTATAAAGTTAGTTCATAAAGTAGTGACTTTCTTGTGTTGTAGGAAGTTTATAGCACAGATATAATGAGCTGAACAGGTTCCTCTGTGTTATAGGTTTTCTGTGACGTTATGATGGAATTGTAACCTTTTGAACCACATCCGAACTCCAAAGATTCGAAACAAAAACTTGATGTGAAATAGTCATCTATGCACCAATGTCTAAGTAAATTGGTTTAGTTATGTTTTAAAGTTACACATTAAAGCATTTCTAAGATGTAATGTCAGTTTCCATCTTTGGCTACTAGGCTTGAAGGTCCGTGAGGATGAAGACAACACTGCTGTGGTCAGCAACATAAAGGACTTTGAAAGACTAGTAACTAAAAAGTACCTACCGACTGTCAAGTACTGGATCCAGGTATGAATTTAACAAAACTGCTGTTAGAGGAGTACATAAAGAAAACAAGATTAGAAACAAGAATGTGCAGTTTTAAATGCATAAATCATTCATCTTTTCATGGGAACGGTTTAACAGATTGATTAGGAATGAGGTTAAATACAGATTGAAGTTCTATTTGTGGAATAAACAGTTTCAGGAATCTTTATGATAGGGTTGAATGAATCAGAATTTGCATTCGACGGGTTTAATTCAGTTGAATATGTTCTTGAGCTACAATATTCCAAAGATACTCCAAGACAGAGCTGTTGTACGTAGGCTCAAAAAATGTTTTTACTGTAAATTTAGAATTGTTTAAAATATATAAAAGCATCTTCTCTTGAAATGCCTGCTTTCTGATTCAGAATTGCCATTTTCATGTGGTTTCTATGATGAGGCATTGAGATGGCATCGGACTAATTGGAAGGCAATGTGGTATGTGACATCAATGTAGAAGAGTCTATAAAATATCTGGGGATCTTATAGAGGTATAAATTAGAATGAGAAAATAAAGATAGAATAATACTTTAAGGTACGCCAAGGCAGCAGAACAAGATGGCACAGGTTCAGGGTACAAAGGGCAATTTCAGGACAGGCACCAGGAAATGTTTAGCCTTGCTCAGCTGGTAGTACTATCGCCTCTTAAGCCAGAGGAATGTTGGTTCAAGCCCCAAGTAGGGACTCGCAGCGTAGGCTGACATCTGGCACTCCAGTGCAGTGCTGCATTGTTGGAGGTGCCATCTTACTGATGAGACATTAAACTGAGGTCCTGTCTGCCTGTTCAGGTCGAGGTTAACCATCTCATAGCACCTTTCAAAAAGAGATGGAAGTTTCTCTGTGGTAAATTTTTTAAAAGTATGTAGCGTCTTATCCAGAATATTTATTTGAACTTTTGTAGAGGCCTCTAGTGACAGAAAACATCTGTTAACACTGATTTAATTGTGTATACTGGCCTATTGTAGACCAATTTATAAAAAAAAGTTAATAATTTGGTCACTCAATCCACTGCTGCACGCAATTGGCTGCTGCGTTTCACCCACAAAAATACAGTCAAGTCACTTTACAGTATATTCTGTGAAGTGCTTTAAGACGTCTCGAAGATGTTTTGTTTTCATACCACATTTTTAAAATAGATTTTCAGGTTTAATAAACTTTATTACAATGGCAATGGATTTTTTTCATTTTGATGCAAATAAATATCTATTTTCTATTGCAGAAACAATGGTAAATAGCTTTCTTCTTTAATGATGAGTTTATGCTACCTCCCCAGTGAACATTTGGGTTAGAGTGAGTCCTCAGGTTTTCAGAGGTAAAGTGCAAGGTTCTTCTATGAGCAGCCTGGTGTTTTCTTCCCCTTCCATGAGTGCTCCTATTTAGAATCAAGATTTAAAATGAATTGACTACTGGATTGATCAGCTTCCGTCATCATTTAGTGATCAGCCCTCATGATCAGAATCGAGTTGTATAATATTAAGTTTTGGGGATCTACATGGAGAAGGTTGACGCAAACTGAAAAGGGTACTTTCAATATTGAATTTCAAAGAACTTGCCATATGGCCCCAAATCAGAGGATTTGTGACTCCCACCAGTAGTTAGTTCTGTTTATTTTTCATGTCACTTAATAACTTTTAGTTTTATGGTAATCTGTTTTGTCAAGTCCCCTAACCAACAATCTTGTTTATTTGGCCTATTAATATAGAGTTTTGTGGAGTAAATTCAATATTTTATTTGTGTGTATAGATCTATTAGCCCTGATTATATTTTGCTAAAACTTAAAAGGATACAGGGTTGTCCCTAAAGAATCCAGTATACTTTGAAGTGGCTTCCTTGTAAGATTGTAAATTAAGTATTATTATTGCTTCCAGTTTCAGAATTATAAAATGTCAGTTCCATATCTGATTTGTGTTTTGACTTGATCACCAAATGCTGTGGTGTTTATATAGGGCTTACTGTGCTTGTGGATTTAATAGTAATATTAATAATCCTTGCATTTATATCAAGTCATTGTGAAACCGGTAGCCAATTGCACACAGCAGTATCCCCCATGGAGTGAGTGACCACATTTTTTTTTGGATTTTTTTTTTGAAGGGATTATTACCTGAATTGACTAACAACTGGGTTCCTACTTACTGCTGAGTAAATAAAGGCATGTGGAGTAAGGAAACTTGCCTAAGGTTTCTCCCTGCTGAGGATCAAACCTGGGTCCTCTGGCTTGTGAGGCGAGTTCTTTAACCAACACGCTACAGAACTCCACACTTACTACAGGATAGTATCATGCAGTTGTTATTGAAAACCAAAGCAGGCTACAAAAAAGAACAGATTTAAAAAAAAACAGACATGAGAAACTCAAAGTAAAAGTGCTAACATCTTGGATAAATTTTCAAATATAGGGAGTAAAGAGAGGACGAAATAAAGTACGGATCCACTTAAACATAATCATCGGCAGCTGGGGTTGGGGGAACAATGAAATTATTGTTTTGAAATTATTAAAAACTTCACATCCATCTTTATTGAGATCAAGGACAGGCAAGTACCCAAGTCAGGAATTGAAAAGAAATTGCAAAATAGTATGCAAATAATGACTGATATGGTTATTAACAGGTTAGGTGCTTTTAAAATAGACAAAGTACACACAAGATGCACATGTCTTAATGCTGACGTGTATATTTGAGAGTGACCTTTCTCTGGGGACTGCAGATTGTATTTTACTCCCAGATAAATATTTCTCCAAAAGAGCTGATTGAACCACAGTAAAGGATAGCTCCTCTCCATTCACTACAACAGAAGACGGGTTTAGCCTTTGAGACTGTGTCTATTCACCATTTTCAAGTACAGTGGAAGCATCAGTCCATTATATAGTTCTGTATAAATGTGTGGCTTTGCTACAGTTAATGCTTCTCCTATTGTGTAAAAGCAGATATACACTGAGATGGAATGTAGAAGGACTTTATAGTCAGGACTTCAAAGTTTGTCGTCATCACTTAGTAATCGTGATTTTTTTATAACAAATTCTAATTTCAGTAATTAATTTCCGGATCGCATTGTATTTACTTGTTATTAAAATAGAGCTTTCAGAAGACTTGGACGTCATCCAGGCTTAGTCGGAAGCATTCCCGCCTCGGAGTCAGAGTTTTAAGTCCTGTGTTGAACTTTGAGCTCAAATAGACAAGGCTGACATTCCAATGCGGTGCTGGGTGTGGGCTCCATTGTTGGGAGTGCTGTTCTTTAGATGAGTATTTAACCCCAGGCTCTGCGTCCCTATAAAGATCCCATGGCACTATTTGAGAAGGGAGTTTCTCCCGGTTGCTTAGTCAACAATCTCTCATATAAAATTTGTAATTTACTTCTTTGGCTGTCTGTAGCATATTGCTGTACGCAGATTTGCTGGCATATTCGTCTATAAAATACCCAGTCAACCCACTTTACAGTATATCCTATGAAGCATGTTTGACGTCTTGACGACTTTTGAGGTGCTTTATCAAATGCAAGGATAATATTATTATTAATTCTTAATTTTGCATCAGATATTCACCAAGGCTGGTGTTCACGATGTTCGCTTGAAGCAAGCTATTGATTTAAAAAATGCAATGGAGACAGCAGTGAAGAAGCACGAGGAGATGAACATCAGTTACAAGAATAGGAATAGAAAAGTGGTGAGTAACTCTACATCCATGAGTTGGATTGCTTCTGCATGTTTAAGCAGAGTGAAGCAAATAACTTGCTTGAAAAGATTCCTGGAAAGTTTTAAAACTTTTTTTAAATCGACTTATTAAATGCATCCACAAGATTGCACCGCAGACAATTATGGATTGTTGAGATTAATGTGCACTTTCCACTAAAGTTTACATTGAAAATATTATTGGTATTTCTCATTATGTCAGTGACTGCTGCGTGGTTTTGCTGGGATCTGAGGCCTAAATTCCACCTACTTTATTCTGTAAGACTTTTTCCTCTTAAAATGTAAGATTTGACGGAATTGTTAATAAAATCCACAGTCACTGCACTTTGCAGGAACTCCTGTGAAGTGTTTTGAGGAGTCTTCCCGACATGAATGGTGTTGTATCAAATGCAAGGATTATTATGCAAGTATAAGCACTGTGAGATGCTGAACTGTGAAAGGTGCCATATAAATGCAAGTTGTTGTTAACAAATTGTTAAATTATGGTCTTTAATTGAAAGTTGTTTACTTGTTTTTTTNAAAAGAAAGACTTCTAACTTCACACTTGGGCAGAGTTTTAAGGAGTTTCCACAACTCTGTCTTAAATTTTAATTTTGTGCTTCATATTGTATAGAATATTATTGTAAAGCAAGTTGAGTTTGTATTTGTGGGCAAAGTGTAGCAGCCAATTGCACGCAGCAGTATCCCACAAACAGTCGTAAATTGAGTGACCACTTTTTTTTGAGCGATTATTGCCCCCGGGAAGCGATCCGCCTATTGACTAACAACTCAGTTCCTCCTCACTGCAAGTGTTAGTTCAGTTTGACAGATTGAATGCTATGGAATATCTTAGTTCTGTGTTTGCAGTGAAAAATGAGGGGGGAAAAAAATAATTCTTGCAACTCTGGTGAAATGAGAGCCCAAGGTCCTCCACTAGGGGGAGTTTGTGTTGTGTGTCAGGGCAAGATGCAGCCATCTAGAGGAGAACTGGCAAGAAATATTTCCTGCAAGATTTAGTGCTGTGTTTTTTGTTGAGCCCAAACTGTTTTGCAATGTGCAGCAGGTCAATAAACTTCTGAAGGAGAAAGGTAGGTTACGGTTAAGGCCGGACCCTTCATGCAATGTGAACTGGTGGGCTGGAGGTACCCCTATATAGGTTAGAAGGTACAACAACCATTTTATACATATATATATACACACACCTTTCACATTGAGGATGTCTCAAAGCACATAATCCTTGTATTTGATAAAGCGTCTTATCACGTTGTTGAGATGTCTCAAAGTGCTTCACAGAATATATTGTACAGTGGTGGCAAGAGGTGGTGACTCTGGTGAGTTTGGTGAGAAATGTTGGTGTTTGCCAGGGTAGAAGTGTTTCTCCCCCACCCCTCCCCACTCCTGAGTGGCCACCCACTTTTTGTTAAAGAAAGCACTAATAATTTTTTTCTTTCTAACAATCTAATATGTGTTCTTTCTTCATGTTTAGTCTTTATCAATAAAGTGAAAATTTGTAGGTTGGCAGTAAAATAGATCTCAATAGCACCAATCAACCCCCCGCAATTTTCTATTGGCCCTGCTAATAATAATAATAATAATAATCCTTGCATTTGATATAGCGCTTTTTCATGTTTTCTAGACGTCTCAAAGCGCTTCACAGAATATACTGTAAAGTGAATTCACTGTATATTTGTGGGCAAAACGTGGCAGCCAATTGTCCCACAAACAGTCTTTCGTTGAAAATGACCATGTTTTTTGTTTTGGAGGGATTCTAGGCGTGTGGAGTAAGGAAACTTGCCCAAGGTTTCACCCTGCCTGGAATTGAATCCAGGTATCTCGCTTGCAAGGCAAGTTCTCTAACCACTGAGCTACAGGACTCCATGAGTGAGAACATAAGAACATTTGCTAGGCGAAAAAAGACCAAGGTCCATCTAATTCGCCTTCCACCATCCTGGCAGTCGCTTGACATGTCGTGTCCCAAACTATGTACTGTATCCCGAGATATTAATTTCAATCCCGAGATATTATTTTCTCAGAATATATTATGCACTGGCACAGACTGGTTAGGCCAAATGGCATGTTTCAATGCTGTAAAAGTATGGAATTGTAAATGTAGTTATGGTCTGAGCCTTCAAGCCACTTAAATGCAAAATCTATTGCAAGTATTTTATTTTAAAATTTCCCACTTTTTTTTAAAAAAATACTCTTACCCTTCTCCGGGCTCCATTCTCCAAGGTATAATGTAACCGAGGGTCAGGGAGGCGATTGGTTTTCAGATCCAATGCTGCTCTGTAATCAGCTATGGAAAGGTTCCCCCGCTGAAGTTGGTTACTTGCTGAGGCACAGCCGCAGGTATGATCCACTAGATTCCACTCTCCATGCCACTTTAGTGTACCACTGTACCAGTACATTGAAGATTCGACACTTTGAATAGTGCTTAAGTGGAGAACAACATACAAATATAGAGCCGCATTCAAATAAAAGAACATTTTGGAGTGTTTAACAATGGGAGTGGTGCTGGATATAAATGGAAGGAACTTAGAGGTGGCCAAAGGTGTGATGGAAGAGAGAGTATTTTTCTTTAGGAGATTTTTGAAAACTGGTAGAGGTGCTGTAGAAAGACTTAAGAGATTTTTGGATGAGTATTCGGGAGGTGATGGTCAAAGGCTCAGCTTTCTGATGACAAAATGAGGGGAATGGAGCGTAAGCAGGAAAAAAATCTTGACTCCGGTTTAGGATGTAGAGATAGACAATCACTCGGGATTCATTGCTGTAGCTGTACAATAAGCTCGGTGATCATTCTCGCGATTCCATTCACTGGTAAATTCTCCATCATCAAAACCTTGACTGTGGGAAGGGTTGAGCTGAGGTCTGATGCTTCTCAAAAGCTGAGGGTAAATCAGGGAGCCCTGATTGAGCTATTTCATATACCGTACCCAAATGGGAATTTCCGGCCTGAGACCTGAAATTCCACCGACTCTTAGTCTGTCAAACCATTTTGTCTTGATGTTCAAGGTTGCCAAGAAGGTCTTAAATTCAGTCTTAATTTGGAAGCTAGATTTTCAAGATTCTAAATTAAGACTATTTAAGAATTTTCCACGATTCTGCACCATCCTAAATTTTAAGATCAAATGATTAAGATGGGATGGAATTTCTGACCTCTTAGCCATGAGTTCAATTGGAGATCGTCCACATCGACTTTTCTAAACTATAACTAATTTCACACTATCCCAGTGGATTTCCAAAATGTTATATTCATAATATTTAAAATTTACAAAATTTTGTAAAATTTACAGCACAGAATTTGATAAGGTGCTATTATAATTATGCAAGGATTATTATAATTATTGTCTACAGAAATAGCCACAACACTTGACAGTAATTACCTTTGAAGTATTTTCGATGTCATAAGCCACCATAAAAATGTGATCTTTGTACGAAAGTAGACTGATTTCAGAATGTCCACTGGTTGCTCCAGTACTGATTTTTGCTTTCCATTGACAACAGCATGTTCAACATTTTGAAAACGTTTGAAAATCAATTTAAAGCTTTATTTTAAATAAAAACTTCCATTCAAAATAAATCTTGGGCTGTTAACACTGGTTATCAATAAGACGTGTATATGTGCATTGTATTGTGAATAAGGATAAAGTGGTGGTCAAAGGAGACTGTTGTAAACACCCTGAGCTCAGTTTTATCTTATCTCTGAATGTTTTATTCTTGATATGCAAAGAGAGGCAGACAGTGCCCCAAAATGCCCAAAAATGTAAGAACAAAGGATACAGTGAAACTAATCCAAAACAGTAAAAGCTGAATAAATAATAACAGATAAAATTTGCTCATTCACTACATTGTCCTCTTGTGGGACATTGCCGTGTGCAAATTTGCTGCTGTGCTCACCCACAAAAATCCAGTCACTACTGTACAGTAAATCCTGTGAAACACCGTGAGACATCCTCCTGAACCGAAAGGTATCAAATGATGTAGTGGATTATTATTATTATAAATATTATTGAAGGATTATTATTAAAATTGTTAAACTTATCTGAATATTAGTGCACCAAGATGCCTTTTATCAATCAGGTTTGCCTTGTCAGCACAGTCCCCAGTGTGTTCTGATGCATCCACATACTTTTTGTTCGTTGTTGGCTAATGATTTGACAATCAGCGACCGCTCGATCACATTGAACCGTAAGCTGAAATCACACTTGATTGGAACAACAATGTTGATTCATTCTAGTTTAAAAAATCTTTGCAATAACCTTTTAAAATATTGTGCACTTTTTTATTGTACAGTTAGTGGCTTGGGGACAGATTCACCTGACTTGCCGGAGTGCAATAATTTGCAGGACCTTCCAGAAAGGGTATTAGCATATAAATAGCAGATGCAATGACGACTATCACAGCTGAGTACATTTAATTTTTAGTTTATAAGATAGAATGGGTTTTTCTAGAGTGGACTGTCAGCACAGTTTTTGGAGTTACAAAGAGGAAGAGGGCGAGAGTGAGAATAATGAGTTGGCAGCCATGCTGAAGACCAGATACATCACCTTTGCCGGAGAGTTTCAGCCAGTAAATCACAAGTGCCAAGCACCAATGCCTGATGGAACACTTTGCCAACGCCAGGATCGGCTCAAGGTCTATAACTGTTGTTTTAAGATCACCAGTAGCAGTAAGCTATGTTTTTTTAAAAAATTTGCAACAGGTACACTTACCTTGGAAGCAAGAGGACCTGGGTTCGATTCTTGGCGGGGCAAAACATGTGTCAGGTTTCCTTACTCCTCAAGTCTGTTTACCCAGCAGTAAGTAGGAATCTGGTTGTTAGTTGATTGGCAGATTTCATTCTGGGGGTAATAATCCCCCCCCCACCAAAAAAAATGGCAAGTTTTATAAAGTTAGGTAAGTTTCCTTAATCCACAAACTTGTTTACATAGCAGTAAATAGGAACCCGGTTGCTAGTCGATTGGCTTTTTCAGAGATGGTAATGGCTTCAAAAAAATAAACTAATAAATAATAATAATAATTTGGTCACTCAATCCACGACTGTTTGTGGGACACTGCTGTGCACAATTGGCTGCTGTATTTTGCCCACAAACTATACAGTCAATTCACTTTACAGTATATTCTGTGAAGCTCTTTGAAATGTCTCAAAGACCTGATAAGGCGCTATATCAAATTCAAGGATTATTATACATTATTACATCTGATAAAGCAAACACATTAGATTTTGATGAGACTTCTGACTATTCACAACTGTTGCGCTCATCTCAGTGAATTAAAGATGAATCTTAAAATATAAACTTACTTGAAGAAAAATTACCAAAGTAATTATTCTAATGGATGCAGACATGTTTGTATTAGATTTAAGACTGCAAAGTATGAAACCCTGACAAATGTACTATTAACTCACATCTGTTGTGTGCAAACATAGTCTTTACTTGACAGCAATCCAGTGTGAAGCCCTTTGAGACTTTTGATGTTAATGGGCACTTTGTTAAAAGCAAAAAATGCAATCTGTCCTTGTTTGGGATCCACAAAATGCCAACCTGGTGAGGCACGGTTTGACTGTATGTGTGTACAAAGTGCACATCTTCTGGTTCCTACGTTAAAAGAAAAAGTGGCCAACTTCTGGATCTTACGGTCACCACCATATTACATCCTGTTTGACTTGATGTAAACGGTGACCTGATGTCCTCAAAGATGGCCCTTTTTTTATGAGCTGAACCTAAAATGACCGACTTCCGAGTCGTTAGGTTGCTAGTGACATCACTTCCCGCTTTACACATGCACAGCACATCAGGAAGTGACATTGACGGGCAAGGTTTGTGTGAAAAGCCAGCCAGTGAATTGGAAACAAATGGTCTGGCTGTGTGAATGCACAGAGAACTGGGTCAACAGTGCAATCGTAATTTTAAGCAAATTCACGCAATAATGAACTGTGTTTATAACAGGGCCAAAGTATATTATAACTGATGGTGAACTTCACTACAGGAACAAAGCATTGTGAAAGAATGCATTCTCGCATCAACTTTTGCAATCATGATATTAACATATGAAACTACTTGGCTTTCAGTATTAGCTGAAGTAGAAAAGTATCATTTAAAATAGCAAATATGGCCAGGTGTCTGTCGCATTCAGTAATTTGTATGGCAACATGTAACACATTTGGGAGAGATCAGCTTTTAAATAGATCTGCAATTACTATAACACAGAATAATCTTCTACATCTGAAACCAAGACCTCCTTCAGTAAGAGTCTTTTGGGAATATGCTTGGTATGATTACTGTCCCATCAATTTTCATGAGTGATTTTTAAACAACAAAATGCACTGAATGACAGATCGCATTGCTGTATATGTGAGTCGTTGATGGGAAGCAGAAATAGTATATGCTTGAGGTCCGAGACAGCTACTCTGCGTGAAGGGCACTATAGGATACAAGTATTTGTTGTTGCCCTATACTGAACGATTTCACTCTCCACAGTTACTTAGAGAACTGTGTCCATTTTTGTCACAGCATTTTAGGAAGGAGCCATAGAGAGGGAGCAGAGGAGATTTACTAGGATGATAACAGGGCTGAGCAGTATGCCAGAGGCTTGAGGAACTGTGCCTATTTTCACTTGAACACAGAATGCTGAGGAGAGACCTGATAGAGGTCTAAACATTATGATGGATTTTGAAAGCGTCAAATGGGAGAAATTATTTCCAAATGGTTGATGAGTCAGTGACTGGAGGACATTAATTTAAGAGAATTAACTTTGGAGCAGAGCACATTAAAATGTTTTTTTACACAAACAGATCAAAAGTAGTGTTCGAGACAGAATCCATATTAATTTTTATGAGAACTAAGTACTACAGCAACAACATGTATTTATATTGTGCCCTTCACGCAAGCAGTATCTCCTTCCTAGATATCTAAAGAGGAGTAATTTGCAGGAGGTGGGGAAAGGGGCCAGTAAATGGGGCTGAATTAATTGCTCTTTCAAAGAGTCAGCATGGACAAGATGGGCTGAATGGTCTTCTGTGCTGTAAATTTTTATGGTCGTATAACAGCAACAGCATGCAGTTATATCGCATTTTTTAAGTAAGTTAAGGATTCAAAGTGCTTTTCAACGCATCCTGAGCAGGATGAAGGAAATGGGGGAAGAGGGGGGCTGAGGGGCAATAAAGATGATGTTCAAAAGCATAGTCAGGGAGAGTTTTGAAGGTAGGGAAAGAAAGTGGAAGGATTTTATGATGATTATTGACTCCTTAGTGAATTCTCTGGCTATTTTGCCACAAAGGTTCATCATTGAATGACTATCAGAAGTCAAACCTCCTGCTGACTCTGTTGTAGTTCCCCTTGTACGGCATATTTTGTGAGAATGTTACCGGTATGTACAAAGGGGAATTAGCCCCCTCATAACACATTGATTTAAGATCCAGTCCTGTTATTTGCCCCAAATTTCTCCCCATTGCCTCTGTATTTCACATGAAAGGCATAATTTCTCTCAGAGAATACGTATGAATATTAAAATATAATCAATTCATACACTCTGAGGTGTCACCCAATGCAAAAGATGATATATAAATTTAAATTGTATAACAATAATAAGAATCCTTACATTTGATATAGCCCCTTCCACGTCGGGAGGACATCTCAAAGAGCTTCACAGGATTTTACTCAAGTTTAGTGACCATGTAGGCAAATGCGTCAGCCAATTTGCTCACAACAATATCATAAACTCACACAGCATAAGTAGGTAACAGTGGAATTTCAGCCTCTTGCCCAATGAATTAATACCTGGAAAAGGATATCTTGTTAAAGGAGAGTCAGCAAGGATTCAGGAAGGGGAGGTCGTGCTCAGCTAACCTGACATGGCAGATAAGGGTAATGCAGTTGGTATTACATACTTGAATTTTCACAAAATGAAATGCTGGCGTGTATAAGTAATCCACAATATACCTTGCATTGGATACAACATATTTCGCTTTGAGAGGACATCTCAAAGCGCTTCAGAGGATTTTACTGTGTATTTCTTAGGTGAACGAATAAGATAGGGGTATATTGATAAAATATGAATTGGGTGGAGTATTGAAAAAGTATGGATGTTAATGCAGGAAGGTTGAAGGGAAGTCTGAATTCATGCTCAACCCTCCCTTTTCATTCCCAATGTCAGAGAGAGTAATAGGTGTTTCTCACCATCCTATAGACTGGCGGGATCCAGAGCTGATGAGAGAGATTGAAGCTGCCAAAGGTGTCGATTTGGGATCCTCTAAACTCTATAAAAAAGGGAAAAAGGGAAAAGGAAAGAAGAAAAAGTACCCAAACCTCACTGACTTGAAGCAGCAGAGCAATACATCGAGATCCAGGCTGGAGAAGCGCATCTTCAATAAGTAAGCACTTATTTTTTCTCCACTGTGTGTATCGAAATATCTGAAGTGCTTTTATTTCCAATGTATAGAATCATAGAATGGAGTCCTTTAGTGATTTGTTAGAGCACTCGCCTCGCAAGCAAGATGATCCAGGTTTGATTCCTGGGCCAGGCGAAATCTTAGGCAAATTTCCTTACTTCACAAGCCTCTGTTTACCTAGCAATAAGTAGGAACCCGGTTAATAATAATAATAATAATAATAATCTAATATTATATAGTTGTTAGTCAATTGGCGGATCACTTTCTTGGAGGTAATAATCCCTTCATAAATAAATTATAATTTGGTCACTCACTCCACGACTGTTTGTGGGACCCTGCAGTGCACAATTGGCTGCCGCATTTGCCCACAAAATATGCAGTCAATCCACTTTACCGTATATTCTGTTAAGCGCTTTGAGACTCAACAACGTGGTAATGCATTGTATCATATGCAACGATTATTATTTTTATAATAATAATGCAGAGAAGCAGACCAGTTAGCCCATCACGCTTGTACTGGGTCTGGATTTCCATCTCTGCCGGCTTGTTTCAGCTCCTCCATAGCCTCAGATCACTGTTTTACAACAGGGGCTATAAATACCAGGACTGTTTAAATAATAGTGGTGATGTGCATCCTCCAATGGCCCAGCAGGTATATCCAGTAAAGAGTGCAGACAGACCAAGAAAGTCTCAAGATTCAGAAGCACAACTAACACACCCCTCCCCCACATGGTCAAATATTCTTTGAAAACCTGAGTGGCCACTTGGGAAACATCACAGTGGGTGACTGAGGCCGAGGGGAGAAAATAAGTGAATAAAATTGCGATTCCGTAATTGTTTTCATCAGTTGTTAATTACACAGTTAAGGGTCTCTGTAGATTCTCTCTGTAGACATGGTTAATGCATAGCAAACCTATATTTACACATGGTTTACACAATTTGCAATATCATACCCCGGTTTGAGGTGAAGCTCCCTAAGACAAAAGGAAAGTTTGCACCAATCATTCATAAATGCATTGCTTTGATTTCTGATGGTAAAATCTGAAATCGTTATATGATTCTTGAAAACGTAATTTTTTTTATAAAGTGAGAGAGGGGTTTTAAGGGCGATGAAGTTGTGTGGTCTCCGGTTGCTCTGTTCAATGCAACACAGGATTTTCTTTCAAGAAACTTGGTGTGGAGGTTATGTAAAGGGTTAATTAACCTCCTGGCTCTTTTATCACAAGGAAAGAACCTTGAATTTACAAGTAATAAAATCCTGCTGTTCTTGTCAATAAAATTTAGTGAATGGGTTCATAGGATTGAAATGGATATCAATTCATTTACACTGCCACACTGCACAGCAATGCTGATGCCAGACTTAACATGACACACCAGGACGTATCAAGGCCACTGAATTAGTGCTAAAGAGTCCTCTTAAATATTAGATATTTGGGCTTCATGTCTGCTGTTTCCTAATTTCACAGGTGGTGGAGATAGAAAATAATACTGTTAAACATATAGTGTCCTGGTGTGTTTTTATTAATGGAAAGCACTTTTGAGGTATCACATTGCTTTAAGTATTGATTTTGTGTGTAATTGCTGAGGGGACAATCATTGTTCAGACACTCATATTCGAGATGTTGCAATTTTTATTTAATTCAAGCTTTTCCTTGAGGGCATTTACTGTACAATTGCAGTCAAAGTGATTATTCCTAAACTAAAGAGGCCTACTACATGGTTTTGTTTGCTCGCAGTCAATTGAAGGCATTTGGTGTCTTTTTTTTAATCCCATCCAAGTAAAAGCAGTAAATGAAGCACTGGTTCAGTGATGAAAAGAATGAAACCTTTCAGATGTTGATTTTTTTTATGTACTTCTAAAGATGGGCATGGATGAATTCTGTCAAGTAATCGGTGAAAATCGCTGCATGCACATTTTATACAAAATAACAACAGCAGTAAAATTGTACCAAAGGAAACTCCTGACATTTGCAAACATCTCTTGAAAAAGCACCATGAATAATAATAATAATAATAATCCTTGCATTTGATATAGCGCCTTATCACGTCTTCAAGAAATCTCAAAGTGCTTCACAGTATATACTATAAAGTGTAATGACTGTGTATTTTGTGGGCAAAAACTTCCTACCCACGTAGGCATAATCAGCCTAGCACCCTCTTGCCTCTGAGTCAGTTGGTTGTGGGTTGAAGCCCCATGTTGGGGGAGTAGGGATTCTTCCCACTCACCTTCTGTTAAACCCAGCAAGCCAAGGTAGATGGTATTAGTAAGCGGCAAACTATGCAATTTGAACTACTATTATTTTTAGTTAAACTACAGCAGATCCTAACGCACACGCTGTGTTCTACAAGCTTTGGCTGTTGACAATGAGCACCAAATACTCTCTGGGATTAGGTAAACAGGGTGCATCTCTCTGGGGAGAGAGTGCACATTCCGTAATAATAATAATTCTTGATATAGCGCTTTATCACGTCGTTGAGACGTCTCAAAGAGCTTCACAGAATATACTGTAAAGTATAGTCACTGTGTTGTCTGGGTGAAACACGGCAGCCAATTGCGCACAGCAGTGTCCCACAAACAGTCGTGGATTGAGTGACCAGTGTATTACTATTAAGGCAGCAACCAGCTTTTGTATAAGTGTGCAATACATACAGTAAACCATTGTCTCCTCTCTCTCTCTCTCTCCTCCCCCCCATCACTCCCATTAGTCCAGGGTCATCCCCCTCTCTCCCAGGTTCACCACCCTCTCCCCCCAGATCATCCCCCCCTCTCCCTCCAGATCATCCCGCCTCTCTCCCCCGTTCTTTTCAGAACACTTCACATAGTTTGGAGTCCTGTAGCTCAGTGGTTAGAGCACTCGCTTTGCAAGTGAGAGACCTGAGTTCAATTCCAGGCAGAGGGCGAAACCTTTGGCAAGTTTCCTTACTCCACACAGAGCCTAATAATAGTCCCTCCAAAACAAAACAATAATAAAATTGGTCATTTTCAATCTACGACTGTTTGTGGGACATTGCTGTGCGCAATTGGCTGCCGCGTTCGCCCACAAATATACAGTCAATTCACTTTACAGTGTGTTCTGTGAAGCGCTTTGGGACGTCCTCCCGACGTGAAAAGCGCTATATCAAATGCAAGGATTATTATTATTATTATTATAGTTTTCTGCAAAGTGTAGTGACTGTATTTGTAGGCAAACGCAGCAGCCAATTTGTGCAAGCAATGTCACGCAAGTGTTTTTTTAATCCAACTTGGAAAGTCAAAGATTAAAACTGAAACAGCTGCTGTGGATGCCATTTCTGAGGGAGTTCCCAGGAGATGCTCGTGAGTGGCACAGATTGATACGTTTCAGCTCCAGCTTCAGTGATGCAAACCAAATGCACCAGTATGTCAGAGAGGCTGAGATGTTGACGGTTATGACCTCTTCTACATATTCTGACCCATCTACAGCTTCAACCGTGCTGGAGTCTGATATTGAAAGAGATTAACTCCAGGACTGGGAATAACCGTTCACTCTAATCCTATTGAAATTCCCATTGGAGATACCCCCACTACATAAATGTGACTGGCTGCCTTCTGCAATGCATCTTATTGAATCCAGCCTATGGTTGCTGCAGGCAGAGCTTCTGGAGAATACTTTGGCTTGAAAAAAGTTTATAAAGTACATTCTACAAGTAAATCAGATGGACATAGCAATGATGGAAAGAGTAGGTTCAGTAGGATGATACCAGGGCTGGCAGGTTACTACTATCAGGTTTGGCTGGATAGATTTAGCCTTTGTTTTGCTGAAAAGAGACGTTTAATAGATCTAATAGAGGTGTTTAAAATTAGAAATGGGTTTCATAATGTTAGTATAAATAACCAAGGGTACAAGTATAAGATAGTGATTAGGGGATATAAAAGAGAATTTAGGAAAAACTACTTCATGCAGAGGGTAGTGAGACTGTGGAACTCGCTGCCTGAAGCAGTAGTTGAATCAAATAGTGTAGATGAATTCAAAAGGAAGCTGGATACACAGATGAGAGAGAGAGAAATAGAAGAGTATAGGAGGGAAAGAGGAGTGGGTAGAGACTCATGTGGAGTATAAATACTGTCACAGATTAGTTGTGCTAAATGGCCTGTCTCTGTAAATCTATGTTTCTTCCCTTTTTTTAAGAATGTTCTGCGCAGGAAATGGTAAAGTGGCTTCAATCATAGTGAATCAGGTTTCTCCCACCATCTCCGTACTTTGGTTTAGTGGATCAGAGAAAACTGTGCTTGTCTAGGGATCTGTTTCATGATGGTGTAGAACCTTTACCAGAATGGTACCAGGGACGAGGGACTTTATAATTAAAGAGAGGGACTAGAGAATCTGGGATTGTTCTCCCTAGATCAGAAAAGGTTAAGGAGAGATTTAATAGAGGAGTTCAAAATTCTGAAGGTTTTGATAGAGTAGATGGGGAGAAACTGAATCCACTGGCAGGTGGGTTGGAAACCAGAGGACATAGGTTTAAAATAATTGGCAAAAGAACCAAAGGTGGGATGAGGAGACATTTTTGTTTTACCCAGTGAGTTGTTATGGTCTGGAATGCACTGCCTGAAAGGGTGGTGGAAGCAGATTCAATAACAACTTTCAAAAAGGTATTGGATATATAATTGAACAGGAAAAATTTGCAAGGAAATGGGGAACTAGCGGGGAGTGGGACTGATTGGGTAGCTCTTTCAAAGAGCCGGCACAGGACTGAATGGCCTCCACCTGTACTCTAAGATTCTATGATTCTAACCTCAGCTCTGCTTTGCAACTGAATATCGGCAAGCCATACTCCTTGGTCCCGTCAATGCCTTCTTCCCTGCGGCTCTGACATCCTCAACCTCCCCGCTTTATCCCTCTTGTACTATTGCGTTGCCATGAAATACCTAAAATAGATTTTAAAACCGAAAAATTGGGATATTGCTGTTCTAACAGAAGAGGAGGTGAAGTTAAACAGGCCCAGACTAATGGCTTGTGCCAACCAGTCATTTAATATGGGAATCACACTGAACAAAATTACTGACTAAACACCTCCTCTCAGCCTCTGCCCAGCTCGGAAGACTTTTGATTCAAGGGGTTGACTTCTGAAATTGATATCTGAAGTTCTCATCTCCCGACCTTAAATCTGAACTGAAATCCAAATAACCATGAGGTATGGAGAAATGGCATGTTAATGGTACTGAAAGGATTGCTCTATAAAAGAGCTAGCACGAACATGATTGTATAATTGGCCTTTGTTTTTATGGTGTATATTTCTATGGCTCAATGGCTGTGCCAACTGATATCCCTATGGTAACACATAGAAATGCACCAGCAGTACTACACAAGTCTCAAAGCAGACATCATTGGGCATCTTTACCTTACCCTTTTTCTTTTGTTTTTCTTTGCAGGTTGTCTGTGAAACGAGTGTCCGAAGCTTTAGCTCGTATAGACAAAAGGAAACACGAAAAGTTTGCAAACCAATTCAACTATGCGTTACAGTGACATCAGCTCCAGAAACAGCCACTTTGCCGGACGGTGCCTTTATCTGTTAAACCTGTGGCTGCAGCCCACTCTGTGGGTGAACTCGGAACAGCTAAATAATCCTTTTTTAATATAGATTTTGATAATATTATTCCTCATGGTGTGACATTTCATTTATTGGTGTATATCTCATACATCTTTTTTAATGTTAATAAAAAAATGTGCATTTAAGGTATGTAATTATTGGTAATTGCGATTGATAATGTAATATATAAAACTGCTCAAACTTCAGATTTATTCATATTAACTGAGTGACCAAAATGTACTGATTAGCTACTCTGTTTCCAACAATGTAAAATGAATTGTAGACTTTTCCTGTAAGCTGGACAGTTTTGCTGAGGGCGTTGTGTTTCTGGATGCACGTGACAGACATTTTTTTTCCAAATCTTTGCTTCTTAAACAAAGAAAATTGATGCTCTATACTTCCTCACAGTTCACATTGTTATGTTTTTATTTAGATTGAAAATGTTATCTCCAACTGATTTGACGTGCGTACCATCCAAGTGTGTCCTTTTTCTGAAACTGACTGTATTCTGTCACAGTATTAACAATAATCCTTGCAGCGCTACAGTACACAGGCCTGTATAGCCACAAGTGAAAAATCTCTGACTGGGAGAGAGGGGAAGAATGGGACTGGACTAGGTGGATCATGTGGAGAAAGACACCAGAACAGACATGATGGGCCAAATGGTCTGTTTCTGTGCTGTGACATTCTGTGTGTCTGTAGTTGTTACAGAGAAAGATCAACCTCCCTTCACCAGGACTCCTCTGTGTAACCCATTGCTCTCTGTGTATAGAGGTACAACTCAACCTGACCTAACAGTGCATCTATAACTCTGAAAACATGCCCCAAGTCTTGTACCTTGACATCTCTGAAGGATTTCTCTATCACATTTAGCGTCTTACAGACCTCCATAAGGTCACCTCTGAGACGTTTTCTTTTAAAGCTCAAGAAACCTAGCTATGTATTATAACTCATCACCTTTACAGTTTCTGCCCTAAATTTGCCAATCATATCTCTGAACCCTTATGCCCTCTTCCTTTTGTTGTTGGGCTGCAAGTGTTGGGTATTCCATTGCCTCAGCAATGGGCTTTCACGGTTTAGACTTCAATCAGATTGTGTAGATGTACTCGAGAGGAAGCTAGACCTTCACGTGAGCGAGACGGGAATCGAAAGGTATGGGAGGGAGTAAGGAGTGGGTGAAGATTCATATGGAGTATAAACACCAGCACAGACTGATTGGGTCGAGTGGCCTGTTTCCTTGTTGTACATTCTTGTAAATTATCACCAGCGTGTGCATTGATGCTGAATGATTCAGATGAAACATCGATAATGTTCAGATATTTGATCCGTGTCACTTGAAAGTTATCAAATTTTTTACAAAGTTGCTCTCGCTATGCTCCATGGCAACATTGAGAATGTATTCAGTAAGATCATAAGAGGGAACAGGTCTTTATTGTGTTAAAAATATGTATTAAATCTCAGCAATTTCACTTGACTGCATGTAATTTAAGACAATGATCAATCAGAAAAACTTAGGCTTGCCATTGACTGAATAAAACGCTTACCTCTTGAATCAAGCCTGATTTTAATCACACTACTTAACACATTTGCTCTGAAGGATTACCATCTATAGCTCATCCTTATGCATGTAATAAGATCAAAGTGGATAACATGGGTTAAAGTGGATTAAGCACTTGATCCTCCTGACAAATGTTAAATGTAAATCCTAGCCCAGACTCTAAACTTCTCACCCTAACATTTACTGATCTACCAGCTACAATGCCATAATCCTAAACCTGCCCTTCTCGACTTAGGTTTTATCTCCACCGCAAGGAGTAACTGGAATATCAGGTAGGTTTTGTTTTCAAATACAGTAATTACCGATGTTTAAATTGTCACTACAGATGTTGCAAATTGCAGATAAGTTTGAGCATTTTAATAAACAGCAGTAAAGGGTATAGAGCTGTTAATAACAGACCTTGCTCCCTCCCTCCCTCCCTCCCTCCGTGGCTCAAACTCCACCATTGTTAAGCCCTCCAAAACGCTATCCTGCGTGAAGGGTGCTATATAAATGCAAGTTGGTTGCTGTTGCTATATTTGCCTGTCTCATGTTAAATATTCATTTTCTCTATAATATTTCTTAATGCTTAATAAACAATGATTCTAAGATTTTGATATAGCGCCATTCATGTTGGGTGGTTGTGTCAAAATTCTTCACAGGATTTACTGTAACATGTAGTGATTGTATTTTGTAGATAAATGCAGGAGCAATTTGCACACAGACAGCCATGAAGTGAATGACCTTTTCATTTATTTTGGGGGAATTGTTGGCCAGGAGAAACTCCCTCTCTTTTTGAATAGTGCCATTGGATCTTTAACTTCCACCTGAATTAGCAGATAGGACCTCGGTTTAACGACTCATTCGAAGGACCGCACCTCCAACAATGTAACGCTGATCCCAGCATTGCATTGGAGTGTTATCTTAGGTGGTATGTTTGCCAATTCCCAAACAAACGTCTCAGAATCCTCAACCCTCTTGACTCAGGATGTGAGTGCTACCAACTGAGCCAGGCTGATATTAATAAAGCCAAGGTCTGTCTAGCATTGATACAGCTCCTTTAACTAGGGATCTTAATTTACTGTCTCATACACTGAGTCATACACTTAATCTGAGCAGAGGATTTAATTAGCATCCAGTGGCACCATACATTGGCGATCGAACATGCTTTACCCCTGCTCTGTCTGAATAGTATATGTTTGATCGGAGGATAAGATAATAATAATAATCCTTACTCCCCAAGTCTTGGCTCTTGCCAACCTGCTCCTAATACTTTCTGGAATTAGGTAAACAGGATGTGTCCCTCCAGGGAGAGAGTGCACATTCCATTCCAACAATCTATCTCTGGGATTTCCATGTGTTGGTGGGATACATGGAAATCTCAGTTTGGTTTGGATACTCTTAAGCACGGGGATGGGGTTCCACATGTGTCAGACACCGGGTTGACTCAAACTTAAAAAAGACTAAAAATCAAAGAGCCATCAATAGAAATATTTATATCATCAATATGCTTAACCTTTAGGAATATAAAACTTCACGTTTGCTGTGTATGATTTTGTTGAGTGTTGAGGCTGCTTTGCTTGGTGTTGAGAGGGTCAGGGTTTGTGTGGAGTGTGCCCTCTGATGGCCAGCAGGCGCTGCCCCAAGTAAGTGGCAGAAGGCATTTAAGTATTCATGTTAAACAACTTATATTTTTTACACACGAGTCAATTTACATTTGGGGATATAAGTTTCCGTGAAGAGAAGCAAATTTTGTGTCAGACATCATGAATTCCTCACACTTCATCAGTCACAGGGAAAGTTGTTGAAGTCTTCATACAGGGATGCAAACAAGGGCGAACAGCGAATGGGATTGACTTAATTTAACACATTGGCACCAACAGCTAGGAACTGTTAATAATAATAATAATTCTTGCATTGATATAGCGCCTTATTACATCGTTGAGTTATCTCAAACCGTTTCACAGAATATACTGCAAAGTGAATTGACTGTACATTTTGAGGGCGAAGCGTGGCAACCAATTGCGCACAGCAGTGTCCCACAAACAGTCGTGGATTGAATGAACAATTTTTTTTAAAGGACTAGTAACCCCAGAAAGCGATCTGCCAATCGACTAACAACCAGGTTCCTACTTATTGCTCGGTAAACAGAGGCATATGGAGTAAGGAAACTTGCCTAAAATTTTGCCGCAGCCCGGAATCAAACCTGGGTCCTCACACTTGCCAGACGAGTGCTCTAACCACAACATTACGGGACTCCACTGTTGGGAGCACAGCAAATTCTAATAATAATAATAATCCTTGCATTTGATATATCGTAGTATCACATCATTCAGGCATCTCAAAGCTCTTCACAGAATATACTGTAAAGTGAATTGACTGTTTTGTGGGCAAATTGCACTCATATTAATACTCTTATAATAACCCTTGCTAAATTAAGGGAAGTGCAATGTTTTCAGCAGAGTGTTTAATATGATTAGTAGCAAGATCATGGTGACAGGATTCAAAGAAATATTAATCATAAATAATTAGCTTCATAAATGAAATCTCTTATAATAAGTAAATATGACACAATTTTGAGAAACGTGGGAAAACAAGGAATTAGATGATGAATAAATAAACTGGGGGGGAAGGGAATACAATGCAAAATATGCTTACAATAAAACGTAAAAAAAGTGAGGACAATTATTCTGAAGAATCTAACAACTTTTTTTCCTATTATTTTTAAATTCCGCTGCATGTTTGCTCAAATAAAATGTACAAATCATGCAAATAATATGGAAATATTTAACTATTATTGGTTTATATAGCAATGGTGAGAATGAAGAAAAAATTCAAATTCTACATAAACATTTGTGAGAACTAGTCAGCAAAGTGGGTGAGTCTGGGCTGAGGGATTTATTCATAGATTTAAAGAGTTTTGGCTATTTTTAAAAATATGTTATTTTATCTTTTGTATTATCACATAAGATATATACTATATATACAAACACACTATATATACACACAATATATATACACACATATATACACAATGTATATACATCACACAAAATGTATATATACAATCACACAAAATGTATATATACAATCACACAATATGTATATATACAAGCAAATAGTATATATACACACATATATACACACACAATGTATATACATACACGCAATATATATACACATACACAATATGTATATATACAAGCACACTATATATAGACACAACATATATACGTTTATATACAATATATGTACACAAACACACGATATATATATACCTGTACACACTATATATATACACAAACACACAATATATATATACCTATACACACTATATATACACAAACACACAATATATACACCATATATACATACACCCAATATACTAATATATATATACACCAAAATGACATGTGTCTAGACCTTTTCACGTCAGAAGAACATCCCAAGCCGCAGGACCAATCAATGTTTCGAACCCGAGACGGGGGTCAGGATTGGGGAGGGTGGAGGGCAGGAAAGAAGGGTGATCAAAGGCATGGTCAAAGAGGAGGATCTTGAGATGGGTCTTCAAGGAGGCAAGCGAGGGGGCGAGGCAGAGGGACTGCGGGATGGAGTTCCAGAGGGTGGGGGCAGAGTGGTTGAAGGCCCGACCACCAATGGTGGGGCGGGAGATGCGGGGGACGTGAAGCAGGCTGGAGCCCACTGTGGGTTAAAAGGTTGCAGAGGTAGGGGGGAGCAATATCTATTCCCCCAAAGGAAATAGTTGTTTTATCTGCGAATGAAAGAGTTGGAGAACGAAAGAGGACACAGTGAATGACGCTGTGTGAGACAGCAGCAGATTAGACTGAAGGGAAATGTACATATATATATATATATACAGTGTATATATACGGACAAGATATATATACATACACAAGTTATATATTATATATACAAACACACAAGATAATAATCCTTGCATTTGATATAGCACCTTATCACGTCTTTGAGACGTCTCAAAGCATTTCACAGAATAAACTGTAAAGTGAATTGACTGTTTTGTAAGCGAAATGCGGCAGCCAATTGCACACAGCAGATACTGTATACACACCATATATACGTTTACACACACATACACACACATATATACATATAGATTGGCAATGGGGACCGCAAAAGGTGTGTTGGGTGTGACTTGCTGTTAATAATGAGGTGACAGATCCTCTCTCCACAAGTCTATGTTACCCCCTGTACAATAACCTATAAAGGGCATACAACAAACACAAGAAGCCAACTGGAAGGTTTAGCATAGACTCATTTTTTTATTGATTGTTCATTTCTTTTTTAAAGTATTTATTTTCAGCTACCAAAGTGCTCTTTCGTTATGTTTCACCATATAATTGCGGCAATGCCGCTCTTTTCCATAAGTGACATCAATTACAAATCCAACCATAGGACATCATAAATATGCAATGATAAAAATGAGAGAGGAGAGAAAAAAAAATCCATCCCAACAGATTGTGGCCGTGTTTTCTGGCACTACTTCACGTTCATTATATTTATTTATTTCTTTAAACAAAAGTATGGTGTAGTTTAGTGATTCAGGATTCTTCCAGATCATGTTTAGTCCCACGTCTGATTTCCCTTTTTAAATATATATACAGTAAATATTTACACACAAATTGTAATTCAAGTAATGAATAATTATTTCCCTTTGCCTGTTACCTGCAGATCTGTTACCCCCACGACTGTAAATCTATTTACCCTGAGACTTGGAAATGTGTGTTACTCTTTTTTTNACAGAAGACAGAGATACAACAATATTATAGCAATAATAATAAAAGACAAATAGAAATCTGTTCTGCTTTGATCAGACTGGTTCTACTAAGCACTACGTTAAAGTATTTTTTGCAGACAGACTGCGAGAAAAGGAATAAATAGAAAACAGACCAAACAATCCGTGGCACGAGTTCTTGTTTTGCAGGTTATTTCAAGTTCAAAGCGACCCTCTCATTTGTTTAAGTCGACTCCACTTTTGTGTTGGTGAGGATGTGTGTGTGTGGGGGGGGGGGGGGTTCAACAATTGAGTGGCAATCGCCAGAATAGAGCAAAATGATGTGCAATTCTCTGTTTGATGGTGAATTAATTCTAATTAACAGTGAAATAAAACGCATCTCTCTCACTCTCTGTCTCTCTCTGTCTCTCTTTTAACCGCCCCCTCCACACACTGACACAAATGCACACACACACACACACACACACACACACACTTTCCCCTCTTCCTTCTCCATGTTATTTTGTTGTTGAAGTCTCAGTATAACTTTGGAAGATCTGGGTTTGCCTATCGCTTGATTCGGAATCGGATTTTTTTAAAGTAAAAAAGGGATCTGGTCTGGTCGTGACTGTGTGTGTGTGTGTGTGTGTGTGTGTGTGGAGGGGGTAAGAGGCAAATAATCACCTAATTTCCCCTCCTTTCCACACTTCACAGAACATACTATAAAGTGAGTTGACTATATTTTGTGGGCGAAATTCTCAGCGTTATTTGCAAAGGGATTTTTTTTTATTAGTTTCCTGTATTGCTATTTTTTTTCTCTCTCTCTCTCTCTCTCTCCTGGGGAGGGTGAGAGAAAACAGAGGAGGTAACCAGTAAACCTTGCACTTTCGGTTAAGGAAGCAATTCAATCAGAGAAACCGAAATCAGGACATTTTAAGCAGAATCGTTTCTGAAATTCTGTGGCATTAAAAAAAAGTTGGTGATCGATTCACCTGTAATTGATAATTATATATTGATAATTACAATTGATAATTCTTTAGAATAATGTGGAACAGTGGAGCTGGGCAACACGTAGGGAAATGTCCCTTTAAACAAACAAACTATTTAAAAGTTTAAATGACTTAAGAGGATTGGGACACTTTCCTTTTTACAGAGACATTCCTATATCCCTGTATCCTAATTCATGAAACATCCCCCNACACATACACAGCTTTGTCAAGGTTTATACACAGGATCGCGGTGACATTTAATTCCCCTCCTTCCCCCCCAAAAAAATCGTTGTTATCAATAAACTTGTGCGAAATAATATACAGTATATATAAAAACAGGAGTCGCAGTGATGTCCCGGGGAACGGAACTTTCACCCCGACACGTTTTGTATCAATCTCTGTGATCTCTGTAGGATCCGAGTCACTATTAATATTATTTCTCTGTGTGTGTGTGTGTGTGTGTGTGTGTGTGTCGGATGCCGTGTTTTCTCACTGAAGATTTTGATGGAAACGTTAGCGCTTTGGGATCCAAATTGGGAGCGTTTTTTTTGTTAATTTCATGTGATCCACTACAGGAGCGGTCGGTCCCTGGGAACCTGCGTGTGTTTGGATAGATCTACACCCCCCCATCCCCTCAGCTGCTCCCCAATGTCACCAACACTCCCACACAGTCAAATAATAAGTTTCTTTTTCAAATAAAAAGCAATAAGATTGCGCGGCTCTCGGCTCACTCCCATTTGGGGGACACGAAAGCGCGCGGTTTGTTTTCTCTCTCTCTCTCTCTCTGCATTTGCCAACTTGGATTTATTGGCATCTTTTTAAAACAAACCCTCCGCTCTCACACCGACAGGTAGCGGGTGGACTTGAACTGGTTCTCCAGGGCCACCCGCTGCTCGGAGGTGAAGGCGGTGCGGGCCCGGCGGGGTTTGCCCGACTTGGCGGCCGCCCTCTCCGCTTCCTCTGGCTCTTGTGTTGCTGCTGTGCCGCGCTCGGCGGCGGCGGCGGCGGCGGCTGCTGCCTTGGGGGCTGTGCTGGGCTGTGGTGGGCTGGGCTGGGGGCTGGGGGCTGGGGGCTGGGGGCTGGGGCTGGGGGCTGGGGGCTGGGGGCTGGGCTGGGGGCTGGGGGCTGGGCTGGGGGCTGGGGGCTGGGGGCTGGGGCTGGGGGCTGGGCTGGGGGCTGGGCTGGGCTGTGCTGGGGGCTGGGGGCTGGGCTGGGGGCTGGGGGCTGGGGCTGGGCTGGGGGCTGGGCTGGGCTGGGCTGGGGGCTGGGCTGGGCTGGGCTGGGGGCTGGGGCTGGGGGCTGGGGGCTGGGGGCTGGGCTGTGGGCTGGGCTGGGCTGGGGGCTGGGGGCTGGGCTGGGGGCTGGGGGCTGGGGCTGGGGGCTGGGGGCTGGGCTGGGCTGGGGGCTGGGGCTGGGCTGGGGGCTGGGCTGGGGGCTGGGGGCTGGGCTGGGCTGGGGGCTGGGCTGGGGCTGGGGCTGGGCTGGGGGCTGGGCTGGGGCTGGGGGCTGGGCTGGGGGCTGGGCTGGGCTGGGCTGGGGGCTGGGGGCTGGGCTGGGGGCTGGGGGCTGGGCTGGGGCTGGGCTGGGCTGGGCTGGGGGCTGGGCTGGGGCTGGGGGCTGGGCTGGGGGCTGGGCTGGGCTGGGCTGGGGGCTGGGCTGGGGGCTGGGGCTGGGCTGGGGGCTGGGGGCTGGGCTGGGCTGGGGGCTGGGCTGGGCTGGGGGCTGGGGCTGGGCTGGGGGCTGGGCTGGGCTGGGGCTGGGGGCTGGGCTGGGCTGGGGGCTGGGGGCTGGGCTGGGCTGGGGCTGGGCTGGGGGCTGGGCTGGGGCTGGGCTGGGCTGGGCTGGGCTGGGCTGGGGGCTGGGGCTGGGCTGGGCTGGGGGCTGGGGCTGGGCTGGGCTGGGGGCTGGGGCTGGGCTGGGGGCTGGGCTGGGGCTGGGCTGGGGCTGGGCTGGGCTGGGCTGGGGGCTGGGGGCTGGGCTGGGGGCTGGGCTGGGGCTGGGCTGGGCTGGGCTGGGGGCTGGGGCTGGGCTGGGGCTGGGGGCTGGGCTGGGGCTGGGGGCTGGGGGCTGGGGCTGGGCTGGGCTGGGCTGGGCTGGGGGCTGGGCTGGGCTGGGGGCTGGGGGCTGGGCTGGGGCTGGGGGCTGGGCTGGGCTGGGGGCTGGGGCTGGGGGCTGGGGCTGGGGGCTGGGGGCTGGGCTGGGCTGGGGGCTGGGGCTGGGCTGGGCTGGGCTGGGGGCTGGGCTGGGCTGGGGGCTGGGGGCTGGGCTGGGGGCTGGGCTGGGCTGGGGGCTGGGCTGGGGCTGGGGGCTGGGCTGGGGGCTGGGCTGGGCTGGGGGCTGGGGGCTGGGCTGGGCTGGGGGCTGGGGCTGGGCTGGGGGCTGGGGGCTGGGCTGGGGCTGGGGCTGGGGGCTGGGCTGGGGGCTGGGGGCTGGGCTGGGGGCTGGGCTGGGCGGGGCGGGGCTGGGGCTGGGGGCTGGGCTGGGGGCTGGGCTGGGCTGGGGGCTGGGGGCTGGGCTGGGCTGGGGGCTGGGGGCTGGGCTGGGGGCTGGGGGCTGGGCTGGGCTGGGGGCTGGGGGCTGGGCTGGGGGCTGGGGCTGGGCTGGGGGCTGGGGGCTGGGGCTGGGGCTGGGCTGGGCTGGGCTGGGGCTGCGGGCTGGGCTGGGGGCTGGGCTGGGGGCTGGGCTGGGCTGGGGGCTGGGGCTGGGGCTGGGGCTGGCTGGGGCTGGGGGCTGGGCTGGGGGCTGGGGCTGGGCTGGGCTGGGGGCTGGGCTGGGGCTGGGGCTGGGCTGGGCTGGCTGGGGGCTGGGCTGGGGCTGGGGGCTGGGCTGGGCTGGGGGCTGGCGGGCTGGGCTGGGGGCTGGGCTGGGCTGGGGCTGGGCTGGGCTGGGCGGGCTGGGCTGGGCTGGGGGCTGGGGCTGGGCTGGGGGCTGGGGCTGGGGGCTGGGCTGGGGGCTGGGCTGGGCTGGGGGCTGGGCTGGGCTGGGCTGGGCTGGCTGGGGGCTGGGCTGGGGGCTGGGCGGGCTGGGCTGGGGGCGGGGCGGGCTGGGGGCTGGGCTGGGGGCTGGGGGCTGGGCTGGGGGCTGGGCTGGGCTGGGCTGGGGCTGGGGCTGGCTGGGGGCTGGGCGGGGCTGGGGGCTGGCTGGGCTGGGGCTGGGGGCTGGGGCTGGGCTGGGGGCTGGGCTGGGCTGGGGGCTGGGCTGTGCGGGCTGGGCTGGGCTGGGGGCTGGGCTGGGGCTGGGCTGGGCTGGGCTGGGCTGGGGGCTGGGCTGGGCTGGGGGCTGGGGCGGGGCTGGTGGGCTGGGGCTGGGCGGGCTGGGCTGGGGGCTGGGCTGGGGGCGGGCTGGGGCTGGGGCTGGGGCGGGCTGGGGGGCTGGGTGGGCGGGGCTGGGGCTGGGCTGGGGGGGCTGGGGGCTGGGGGCTGGGCTGGGCGGGGCTGGGGCTGGGGCTGGGCTGGGGCTGGGCTGGGGGCGGGGCTGGGGTCTGGGGGCTGGGGCGGGGCTGGGGGGGCTGGGGTGGGCGGGGCTGGGGGCTGGGCTGGGGGCTGGGGCTGGGGCTGGGCTGGGGGCTGGGCTGGGCTGGGGGCTGGGCGGGCTGGGGCTGGGGGGGCTGGGGCTGGGGGCTGGGGGCTGGGCTGGGGGCTGGGGCTGGGCTGGGGCTGGGCTGGGGGCTGGGGCTGGGCTGGGGCTGGGGGCTGGGGGCTGGGGCGGGCTGGGGCTGGGGCTGGGGGGCTGGGGCTGGGGGCTGGGGCTGGGCTGGGGGCTGGGGCTGGGCTGGGGGGCTGGGGGCTGGGCTGGGCGGGGTGGGCTGGGGGCTGGGGGCTGGGCTGGGGGCTGGGGGTTGGGGGCTGGGCTGGCTGGGGCTGGGGGCTGGGGCTGGGGGCTGGGGGCTGGGGCTGGGGGCTGGGCTGGGGGCTGGGGGCTGGGCTGGGGGCTGGGGGCTGGGGGCTGGGCTGGGGCTGGGCTGGGCTGTGGTGCTGGGCTGGGCTGGCTGGGGGCTGGGCTGGGGGCTGGGGGCTGGGCTGGGGGCTGGGGCTGGGGGCTGGGGGCTGGGCTGGGCTGGGTGGCTGGGCTGTGGGGCTGGGGCTGGGGGCTGGGCTGGGGGCTGGGGCTGGCTGGGCTGGGGCTGGGGGCTGGGGGCTGGGCTGGGGGCTGGGCTGGGCTGGGGCTGGGCTGGGGGCTGGGGGCTGGGCTGGGGCTGGGCTGGGGGCTGGGGGCTGGGGGCTGGGCTGGGGCTGGGGCTGGGGGCTGGGGGGGCTGGGCTGGGGCTGGGGGCTGGGGGCTGGCTGGGGGGCTGGGGGCTGGGGGGCTGGGCTGGGGCTTGGCTGGGCTGGGGGCTGGGCTGGGGGCTGGGGGCTGGGGGGCTGGGCGGGGCTGGGCTGGGGCTGGGCTGGGGCTGGGGGCTGGGCTGGGCTGGGGGCTGGGGGCTGTGGGCTGGGGGCTGGGCTGGGGCTGGGGCTGGGCTGGGCTGGGGGCTGGGCTGGGCTGGGCTGGGGGCTGGGCTGGGGCTGGGGGCTGGGGGCTGGGCTGGGGGCTGGGGGCTGGGGGCTGGGGGCTGGGCTGGGCTGGGCGGGCTGGGGGCTGGGCTGGGGGCTGGGCTGGGCTGGGGCTGGGGGCTGGGCTGGGGGCTGGGGCTGGGGCTGGGGGCTGGGGGCTGGGGGCTGGGCTGGGGGCTTGGGCTGGGCTGGGGGGCTGGGCTGGGCTGGGGGGCTGGGGGCTGGCTGGGCTGGGGGCTGGGGCTGGGGGCTGGGGCTGGGGCTGGGCTGGGCTGGGGCTGGGCTGGGGGCTGGGCTGGGGGCTGGGCTGGGGGGCTGGGCTGGGCTGGGCTGGCTGGCTGGGGGCTGGGCTGGGGGCTGGGGGCTGGGGCTGGGCTGGGGCTGGGCTGGGGGGCTGGGCTGGGGGCTGGGGCGGGGCTGGGGCTGGGCTGGGCTGGGGGCTGAGCTGGGCTGGGCTGGGGGCTGGGCTGTGCTGGGGGCTGGGCTGGGGCTGGGGCTGGGGCTGGTGGGCTGGGGCTGGGGGCTGGGGCTTGTGGCTGGCTGGGGGCTGGGCTGTGCTGGGGGCTGGGCTGGGCTGTGCTGTGCTGGGGGCTGGGCTGGGCTGTGTGTGCTGGGCTGTGCTGTGTGTGCTGTGCTGTGCGGGCTGGGCTGGGGGCTGGGCTGGGCTGGGGGCGGGGCTGGGCTGGGGGCTGGGCGGGGCTGGGGGCTGGGGGCTGGGGGCTGGGCTGGGGGGCATGTGCTGGGCTGGGGGCTGGGGGCTGGGCTGGGCTGGGCTGTGTGTGCTGTGCTGTGCGGGCTGGGGGCTGGGGGCTGGGGGCTGGGCTGGGGGCGGGGCTGGGCTGGGGGCTGGGCTGGGGCTGGGCTGGGGGCTGGGCTGGGGGCTGGGCTGGGCTGGGCTGGGCTGGGGGCTGGGGGCTGGGCTGGGGGCTGGGGCTGGGCTGGGGGCTGGGCTGGGGGCTGGGCTGGGGCTGGGCTGGGCTGGGCTGGGCTGGGGGGGCTGGGCTGGTGGGCTGGGCTGGGCTGGGGCTGGGCGGGCTGGGGGCTGGCTGGGGCTGCTGGGCTGGGCTGGGCTGGGGGCTGGGCTGTGCTGTGTGTGCTGGGCTGTGCGGCTGGGCTGGGGCTGGGCTGGGGGCGGGGCTGGGCGCTGGGCGGGGCTGGGGGCTGGGCTGGGGGCATGTGCTGGGCTGGGGGCTGGGCTGTGCTGTGTGTGCTGTGCTGTGCGGGCTGGGCTGGGGGGTGGGCGGGGCGGGGGCTGGGCTGGGGGCGGGCTGGGCGGTGGGCTGGGGGTGGGCTGGGCGGGGGCTGGGGGCTGTGGGGCTGGGGGCTGGGCTGGGGGCTGGGCTGGGCTGGGGCTGGGCTGGGGCTGGGGCTGGGCTGGGGGCTGGGCTGGGGGCTGGGCGGGGTGGGGGCTGGGCTGGGCGGGGGCTGGGGGGCTGGGCTGGGGGCGGGGCTGGGGGCTGGGGGGCTGGGCGGGGGCTGGGGTGGGCGGGCTGGGTGGGGGCTGGGCTGGGGCTGGCGTGGGCTGGGCTGGGGGGGCTGGGTGGGGCGGGGCTGGGGCTGGGGGGGGGGTGGGCTGGGGGCTGGGGTGGGCTGGGGCTGGGGGCTGGGGGTGGGCTGGGGGGCGGGGCGGGGCTGGGCGGGGCTGGGCTGGGGCGGTGGGCTGGGGGCTGGGCTGGGCTGGGGTGGGCTGGGGCTGGGGCTGGGGGCTGGGCTGGGCTGGGGGCTGGGCTGGGGCTGGGGCGGGGCTGGGGCTGGGGGCTGGGCTGGGGGTGGGGCTGGGGGCTGGGCTGGGGGCTCCCCCTCCCTCTTGGCTCCGTCTGCCCCTCTCTGTCTCTGTCTCCCTCCTCTATCCCAGTCTCTGTTACCCTCCCAGTCCATGTCTCCACCCTCGGTCTCAATCTCTGTCTCCCACTCATTTCCAGGTCCTGTCGCCCCACTCTCTGCGGTCTGTGTACCCCTCTCTCTCAGGCTCTTTGGCGGTGTGCAATCCGGATTTCTCCGGTGACTTGGATCGGGCCGATGAACGTGATGGAGACACGCCGACACGTGGGCAGCCGACCACGGCCCGGCCTCCTCCAACATGCTCCGGTGATCGCATTCTTGTTGTTGGGTCGAAACAGCCGTTTCTCTGAATTAGTGCGGTCACTATTGTAACGGATTTGCGGATTCCGGCGGAGTCGGAATTCCGGTATGTGGGCCGTGGAGAGCGAATTTGCCTTTCTTTGCCATTCGGCGTTGAC
>NW_024705322.1:20530-54445 GCF_018977255.1 Callorhinchus milii | reverse complement strand
CAGGACGAGGTGAGCATGAAGAAGGAGCCGAGTATGATGAGCGGCACAAAGTAGAGCCAGTTCCACGTGCTTCCAAGGCGTCGTTTGTCTGTGGGGACCATGGAGGGATCGGGGGAGGGTGTTAGGGGGGTGAGGGACCGGGACAGAGAGCGGGGCCAGGAGAGGGGATACCGTTCGTTAATATTCTTAGGTTTTTTCGGTAAAGTCATGTAGGTAAAAAAATTAAATTTAAATTAATAAAAGTAAAATAAAATAAAAATCACGACGTTTCGGAGGCAACACAAGCCTCCGTCTTCAGGTGGAACCGTCACAGCACGACTGCTGCATCAAGTAAGAGAAATTCCAAGAAAACAGTCCTTGTGTATATACTGGTTGAGGGTGGGTGAAGTCATTGTGAGGTTCGGTGCGGCTGGAGCACGTATTCGCTAACAGCACTCGTTCGTTAAGGTGGAGCTGCGATCTCGTGGGACTGGTCAGGCTTTAGCGTTGTGATTTACAGAGATATAATGAGCAATGACAAATATACGCAGAACCTTAATTTTAAAAATATGTATTTTAGTCAATCAGCCTATTGGCGGCTCCTGACCATTTTTTGTTGACACGGTATTTGTTTAAGATAAGCAAGCTCTGCAGCAGTTCAAGACCTTCTGGGTTCCACCAGCAGTCTGTTTTTTAAAGAAAAATGCTGCTTGTTTATCTAATGTTACTGGCAAGAGGACTCCTGCTCGGACTCCTGCTAGGACTACTGCTGAAAGAGAGTCGGTCCCTGTAATTAGGCTTCTTAATCAAAAGGTCGCTGCGACTACACACGCGTAACAGTGCAATGCGTATGACGAAACTATGTTTTATGCACGCTTTGAAAAAGTCAATGAAAGTGTGGAAAAAGGTAACGTTGTCGTAAAAACTCACAAGTCAATGTTTACAATGTCGGAGTGACTAAAACCTATATATATATCATATATTTCAGTATTTTTATTAGAAGAAATGACAGGGCATCAGCAGCAACAAAGACAAGGAATTACATTTGTGGGGGCGTCCTAAACCGGAGACGAATAAAGCACTTTGTTAATAAACCCACACAAAATCAACATGATCATACGCACACATTATTTACGCGTCATGTGATACGCGACATGCAACGTGAAGGCACTTCAATGTGGCAGTAAAGTACGGCTCCCACGACTCGCAAGTCAAATAATCCTCAACCTCTTTCATGCAAAAAAAGACGTGAGATGAAGATCCCCTCCCCCCACATACAGCCATAGAAGAGTGCTGTTAGCGAGTACGTTTTAATGCTCGTGGAGTGTCTACGATTCAGAGACGAAGTTTCTCGGAGGCACTTTCTAAATAACAACTTTCACGCTCACGTCCGCACACTCCCCAAAGTAACTTAGCCTAGCCTGAACACAATACTAGCCGTCGAACACTGACGGCCCTGACTGAGATAGCCAACTACTATCCTTTGTAGCTCAATGTCTAGCGGAGACGTTGAGCGATGACGGCGACGACACGATAGCGACGACGAGACGAGTCCACTCCCAGAACCGGCAGCCTTTAGCTCCCACGCTCGGCTCCTTTTATGCTCCCAGCGCGGCCTGGCTCCGCCCTGACCGCGCCTCCCTTCTCGAACCTGCTAGCAGGTTCCAGGGGCCTCCAGATGGGGTCCTCTGTTAGATCGTGTAAATATATAAATGTGTCATTAAAAACCCGCCACCACCAGACACAGCCAACTAGTAAGGTTTGTCACGTAAAGAGAACATGACAATTCCTCACCAGTACAGCACACCGGTGTGTTGGAGAGCCAAGCCACAACATTTGCAATCTGAGTACGACGTTTTGCCAGTAATTACAACTAGCTTCATCAGGCGACAGCCAGATTTGTGGAGAAGTCCAACTGTTTCATTCCTTATGTAGAGGCGTAGATGTGGTGACCACGCTTCTGCGCTCTTGCGCCACGTGGGGGGGGATTACTGAAGTAACGTACATTATGCATTATGCGAGCCCTTTGAACTTGTCCTTCCTGTCTATTGTGTGTATTAACATAGCCGTACCAACGGTAATCCCTATTGCAGTATGCTGCCCATTGCAGGAATGCATTTAAATAACGTGTTATTTGATGATTCGCTTCCACGCAGCAGTAAGGCAGTTAGCTATCCGAACGGTTAAACTTATTTTTATTTATTTAAATTCGATAGATTCTCTAATTTTTCTTGACGAGTAGTAGCTAGTTTTGCACAAGTATGCATGTTAAACTTCTCTCTCACCGTACGTAGCCAACATCTAATCGCGGTGCGGGCAGGTGGGACAACTAAACACACACACACACAATGAACATAAAGCAATTGTGTGGCCAGGACAATGCCCAACCTCCTTTGCCTTCCCAGTCGAGATGGTTGCAACACTGCTGGCTCAAGCTGGGAGAGAGCGCAAAACTGGTGCTGAGACCACTTTCCAAACTGATGTTATCCATCGTCGGGAGTCTTGCCGAGTTCAAAGCACGTTGTGGATGAAACCACCGCGCGAGTGGTACCCAGAAGCTGTCATGGGCCTTCCCCGAGGTTAAATCGGCCTGAAATGAGTAGCTGGGGCGAATGTGTGAACGCCTGCACTGGGCAGAAGAAGGCGGTCAGTTATGGCGCTGGCCAAAGTACCCCCGTGTCATGCTGCCGTTAAACCGTGCTTGCTAGGACATCGCGTTTATGTTATTTTATTTCCGGTTCTGTTTGGTTACATTCCCCCCTCCCACCACCTTCTTCCCCTCTGCCATAAATACCCCTTGCTCCCAATCGTTACCCCTCTACCGCTGTAGGGCATTGAGTCCTCCCCCAGACCCCCCCCCATCACCCCTTCCCCGATCGATCCCTAATTAGAGGGTGCATCGCGCCGGGTTTCTTTCATATAATTTGCTGGTTTCGCCCCCCCCCCCACCCCCTTGTCGAAACATACTTTGTATTCTGGGTTCTTTAATTACAATAAAAACACACATATAAAATATTTTTTTTTAAAGTGTCTGTTAACAGCGCTTATTATAAACAACTACCACACAGATCGGCGGCACGATGCGGCATCGTAAAACAACACCCTTGGCCGACACAGCACTGGACTGACAGTGGGACGCAAAAAATAATATTGAAAAAATTAACCCGTAAAAACAAGTTTTTCACTATAAATCCTTTATATGCGTGGCATCGGTTTTATTTTATTATTCATTTCTGTTTTTCTTGAGTAAGAGTTTCAGTTTTATCACATTGGTATTTTAAATTAAATATGAATTTTTTTTCCTAAAAAGTGGAAAATTTTTGGAAAAAAATGTTCACGAAAATAAATTGTCACGCACAACGAGTCTGTGTGCAAAATGTCAGCTCGATTGGATCACGGGAAGTGGGTTAAAACACGACGGAAAGATTTGCACGGTCGTAAGCGCGCAAGCAGCAAGTGAACTTAATATAAAGGATTTAAAAATAAACAGCACCGGTGCAAGCAGTCCATATGAGAGAATAGTTTTGTTTATAAGTTCATTCGCTGCACGAATGCATTACACACGCACACTGTTCAGCCTCTCTCCTCAACTGATTCCTGAACTCACTTCTCTGAGATGGAAACACCGCAGACACATTTTGAAACAGCATGGGGGCATGTGATCTGTTTTGTTTGGTGTGACACCTGCAATGCATTGATTTTCAATGAACAATTCTAGTTTCGTCTGCCATCTAAGATGCTCCTCTGTCAATAGTAGGGTTGTCACCTCCACGGTATATTCAATAAAAATTGACATATCGTGGGAAGAAGCAAGCATCTTTCACAACACAGAAAGAGGAAATAACTTGAGTGGTGTATTATTATTGTACAACTGACATAAAAAACCCAGGCGTTGTAATGTCCTGGGACGACTGTTAGAATTTGGCAGACAGCTACCTCCATAAGAGGGCGATCCCGTGAAGATCTGGATGTTTCAATCCTCCGAGGCACTCTCTGAGGACTGGAAACGAAAAAGTGGAATTCCGGCGAGGAACCCAACACGGAGCGCTTGCACGGAAGTGGAATGCAAGAAGCACAGACGAGGGAGTCTCCATCTGACAAATGACGAGAGCTGATGATGAATGGCTTTGGTTTGTGGCAAAGGGTTTTTTTCATTCAATTCGTTTGAGCGGCAAGGATAGGAATTGGGAAATAGACACTGACCGCGAGTGGGTGGATGGGTGGGCGGAGCGGGGAATGGAAAGGCAGTCAAGGTAACATCGGCTTCATATTCTTAGGTTTTTTCGGTAAAGTCACGTAGGTAAAAAATTAAACCTCTCACTTGATACAGCTATCGTGCTGTGACGTTTCCACCTGAAGACGGAGGCTTGTGTTGCCTCCGAAATGTCGTGATTTTTATTTAATTTTTTATTTTACTTTTATTAATTTTAATTTTTTACCTACGTGACTTTACCGAAAAAAACCCCAAGAATATGTAACATCGGCTCTCAAACAGCGCCCAAAGCCCAAGCCCCCCGCGTTGAGCGCGGGTGGCAGCACCACAGCGGGTGGGGCCTGCCATTCGTGCCACGACATTTTCAGCAACGCCCCAAACGTCGACCGCGTGGCTCCAAGCGCCGTGGCTTCAGGGCTGCAGGCATTGCCCCACCTCCCCCCACCCCGACTTGTCGGTCCCCCGTCGCCCGCGTGTCACGATCAAACTAAACGGGAATGCGTTGCCACGTTCACGGCTCCCCGTGTGGCCGTCACACTCGGCACCTCCGATTAGCGCACGGTCGGCTACGTGTGCCCCAAAGCGAAGTGCAGCACACGCACGCAACGCACGTGGGCGGGTGGGCCCCTCCATGCTACCGCGCTGAGGATGCGCACCCGGCCCTGATGACAACGAGTTTGGCACGGACGGTTGGTGGCGCTCGCAGAAGCTTACGGGTTGCGCCATGAGATGAACGCTCAAACTGAGATCTTTGCAGAGCGAAAAATCTCACAATTCTACTGACACCGTTCGAACAATTATCGTCAACGGAATAATGAGTCTGTTGCCTTCGCTATATCCCACACTTGCGACGCAAGCGAGTTACGCATCTTGTCCATCATGTAATGTTTGTCGCCGGGCGATGGGTTCCCTCCAAAACGTTTGGTGGTTCGGGCTCCCGGGAACCACCACTGAGCACAGGGTGACGTACGGCAATATTCCTCATCGCCGACAGAATGACAAATCTGCACCTCACACAGATCAACATCCACTTTGGTCATTGCAGCCAGAGGTTTGAAATGTATCAAGATTTGATTTCTGCGCATGCAAGAAGGATTCTGAAGTTATGGTCCACACCTGTCTGGGGTTTTTTCGGCCGACTTGTCAAATGAAGGAGTTTCAGGCTGCTTCTGCGATCCATCGTAATATCACAATCATAACAGTATGAAAAAGTAACGTTCTTTCCTATTATCCATGACAATGGTGTAAGGGTGCTTGACAACTTACCCTTGGATATCTGTCAATAAAATATGAATACTAGGATGAATCTGCCACCACTGCCGGGCAATTCCTGTTATCCGTAAAGACCGTGCATGATGTGATTAATACGTCACTCCTGGGAGGTCCACTTCCTAATGACCCATTCATTGATGAGCGTCCATAATGGGAAGAATTTGCTGTCACTTGTGGGTCACTTCTCTTATCCATGGACACATTTGAATAAAATTACAGTGTTTGAATAAGCGTGGCTATCAAGGCTAATCAAGGTGTAAATTTCATGGGTTTTCTGCAGATCAATTGATAAGATGAAGAGCAGTTATGTATGTATGCAGATTTGAAGCTTTCGTGACTGCAAGGATTCATATTCTTAGGTTTTTTCGGTAAAGTCACGTAGGTAAAAAAAATTAATAAAAGTAAAATAAAAATAAAATAAATATTTTTATTTTACTTTTATTAATTTAAATTTTTTACCTACGTGAATTTACCGAAAATACCTAAAAATATGTATGCAGAACTTAATTTGCACCGTTCGTCGCCATCCGTACTCATCAGGGATGTAGGGTGTGTCTTCCTCTAAATGACGGTGTGCGATGCAATACTCTCTAAAACGTTATTTCCAATGTTTTGACCACGGAAAGGCATGTTGGTCATTGTGAAAAATGAAAAATATGATATGAGGACACATCAGCAGATCAAACCCTCTTCCACTTGATCAAACTGATAGGCTCTACACTGAAGAGTGGTCACCGCACAGACAAAGTTGACACATCTACTGTCTATAGTGTCCTATAATAAGGTAGCGTTAATTACATTGCCCGCTGGGCTGTTTTCAGTCCATACGCCTAAATGTGTCGCTGTCAACACAGTCACGTATGTGATAATTGTCCCGTGTTGCCCGAGCGCATGTTTCTCAGCCTCCTGACGAATACTCCCCCCCCCGCCGCCGCAGTTAAAATGCCTCGAAATATCTCGCGCACCGAATTTAACCACCGCAATGTTATCTCACGCAACAGCTCCCTTATGTTTGGCCTCGACCACGCACGTTCACAATGCTTCGAGTACATCTGAACTAGCGGGCGCAATAGCCAGTGAGTGCTCTCCGCCATCCTGTTCACTCAGAGCACTCTGCTTGGTGCAGTAACGTGCGGTCAGGCGTCTTATATAACTGATGCATTTGTATGCGGAGGGTCCGATTATGAAGGTGCATTTTTCCTAAACACTGTTACCCTTTAATGGGATTTAAATTTTGACAGCCAAGCTCTGGCAATTATCATTTTGCGCAAATGCCGCGTTTTAATTGCCACGTGATAAAATTATTTGACCATTACCCGTCACCACTGTGAAAATGAGGCTCCGTATTAATCAGTTTTAAATTTATAAATTAGCATCGCATCAATGGAGAACGTAGGCAAGCGTCAGTTATAGCTATTATCAGCAGTTCAAATCTTAAACTCGAGCCGCTGTAAAAAATAATTACACATACCATGTAAATCCACAGCCCTTAAAATCGTTACACCACTACTGGCGAAAGGGCCTGAGTGAAACGGAGCTCTTATAGAGCTCCTCCAGAGAGTGTCTTGGCCTACTCTTCCATGCTGGCCTGGCATCTTGGAACAAGAGGAATACCCACATCATTTCTCACCAGGCGACCTACGCCGCGATCGACTAACCAGTGGCGTACCCTTTTCATGGTCAAGTAAGAGCTTTGCCCGTTGTTTCAACTGCAGCTCCAGGATTTCGAATCGGCGACATCTTGGGCGCATTCCGGTGAGCTGACCAACGGCAGCATCCCCAATTGCGTAAGACTGCCACGCGATAATAATAATAATAGTTCAATTTGCAGACGTAGTGGCCGCAACTCAGAGGCGCGGAGCAAAGCTCAGAGTCGCTCGAAAGCATGATTGTAGAGGTGAGTTTTGAAGTTTCTCTTGAAGGAGGCGATTGAGGTGATGCTGCGAATGTGCAGAGGGATATCGTTCCAGACTGTTGGGGCTGCCACCGAGAAGCGGCGCATAGACATGACCATCCTAAGGCACGGGAGTCTTAAACGTGGGTTCATTCACCACATGTGCTTGCTGAGAAAATGTTTTCACAGAAGTACTGCGATTCCTTGAGACCGCTTGAAGCAGTCAATTGCGTTGTCGCACTGTTCCAAATGCCAGCTGCGTGCCAGTGTTCCGCAGTCAGACGCCTCGTGGCCATTATTTTACTCCGAACTGAAAGTCCTGGTATCCGGCCCCCAGGTTGAGCCTCCAAAAAAGATACGTTCTTAATTAAAAATTGATTATCTGCCACTGCATTCCGGGTGGGCGTAAGGCGGCGTGGCGTATGTGTGGCTTCTCGCAAAGCCAGAAGAAATGAGCTCCTTCAGAATCTCCATCCCAGAGGGGAGCGCGAGAAAAAAATGTTGCACCGCCCACCTCCGGCGAATAACATCGTGCAAGCACATTTTTTTGTTTCACTACACAACGGAGTTGCAGAACCACGGGGCCAAATGCCCGAAATGCCAAGCAGCATCACGCAGCACCACCGAAGGTTTAATAGATGAGAGTTGGGGATGACTTTTGTAGTTATAATTCTACCCCGACAACGCACTTACCATTAAACAGGGCACGCTTCAAAGTTGTTGTTGTTTTTTAGCAACAGTTGGTACACCTCGTGACATCATACTGATCAGACAATGAGAATCGTTAGCTAAATTTAATTACGTCACCTCTTTAAACTGGCCTTTAACCCCTAATTCTCGCTGTTTACCCTGGTCCTGTTTATTATTTCCTGCTTTCTATACATGACACATTGGGATCTATTGATAAAATGCGCCTTACAAATGTAAATTAGTATTATTGTTATGCTCATCACAATATGTAACAAAAACACATCCGACAACAAAACAACACTTGACCCCAAAATGTGAAAGTTGTGGAGTGGTTTTTGGAGATAAAATCTCCAATCATCCCGTAACAACATGTTCTCAGCGAAGTCATGTGGTCTCACGTGCAGGGCGAAAAGTCAAATAGGCATTCCTACACGATGACGCTCGACCACGTTACAGCAGAGAATGCTTTTGTTTTTTAATGAAAGGTTTTGTGAGCAGATCGTCTGAAACTGATATCCAGGCCGCCCCTTCCCCCCTCTGACATAAATCCGCATGGCTTTTTTTTATTTGGAGGTATCTTAAAGAACAAGTGTTCGAGAGAGAGCTACCCTGCGAAAAACCCTGAACAGAAGCAAGCCATGAGCGTTGTCAGTCAATTCGACGGTGATCGGAGTATTGGCATCCTTGGATGGCGTTCACCTTACAAATGTAAATTATTATGAACGTATCTGTTGACTCACGTGATGGACACGCCTGTGTGTATGCTCCTTGCACTATCATCAATGCACCAAGTGATCACATCGAGCAAACCTGGCACTGAACCTACTTGGAGGTGGGAGGGGGGGGAGAAAGAACACGTTTAAGTGCGCTCGATGTAATGGTAAAGGTGTCAGAATGATAGCTGTTGTGCTTTAATATTTATAGAATTTGAAATGGTGGTAAATTGACCGAAGAACCCCCTTAATTCGTCAGAAATAAATACATATGAACGTGTATTTTATCCAGATCCCATCAGCCACATGGCCTTCTGGTAGTGCATAATTTCAGCAGCGTTGGTTAAATACACATCAACGATGGACTGGTTTCAACATTCAGTCTATCATCAGACGTCATGCTTGCTTAAACCAATTCCAGATGCTTCAAGGCCAACACCCTCTCTGTTAGTGATGGGCCCAACAAGCGTAATCTGATCATTTGGCTGCTGGATTTAACAACACACGCACACACACGTGTGTTTGCTCACAAGCAGCAGCAAGGCACAATCGCCATTACGTCTTGTATGCATGTCATGTGATCACTCCATTGTCGTCACACATGCGATGCGGCGGTGACATGGGATGCATGCAAGGCATGATGGGAGTCGTGTGCCTTCTTGCCGTTTGTGAGCGACACACGTTTCCGTGTTGCTAAATCAATTTGTTTCCAGACGACACACATTCTCCTCTCGTGAGCATGGGCTTTCTCATCGTTTGCAAAAAGTGGTTGGATTTGAAAAAACGCGACTGCTACTCTCTGAAGCTGGATGAAATTTGAAATATGCATCCCAAACAACCAGACCCCTTAATTACCATAAGTCTCATAATACCCTAACATGCACACCTTTACCATTATATACCCCTAGCGATTAAAGTGTAATTTGTTGTTATTGAAAATTACATGACTCTAATAGTAAAAATAGGGAATAATTACGTTAACAGAGTTCTAAGGCAGCGCTGGTTGTGACACATGAGGTGTGGTAACAATCGTTCTAAATTGAGTCTTTAGTTATATCTTTAGAAGGCGCTAAACAGTATTTCCCACCGTAATTATTGCAATTAAATAGAAGCATGATAATCATAATTGTGTTCAGAGCAGTATCAACCAGAGCAATGTAATTATCCTTAAAGGAGAAGCTTGCTTATTCCTAATTCCATTGTTTAGTTATTTATTTGAAAAGTTAACAATCAAATTAAGTCTGTCCTTTGCAAGCGTTAAAACATTGTTTTCGCTAGATATTTTTAAGAACGTTAAGAACTGCTATTTGGCAAACTAATATGAATGAAAACCCAACTTTAAAAGGGCCTTCATAGTACGCAAATTTTAAAGATGCCGAATCAAAGTTTGAAATTCATCCAAACATCGTCTTAGACCAAAAAATCACACTACATGCGCAGAACTCATTACATCCAGAAGCTAAGCAGCTACGAGCCTGGTAAGCACTTTGATTTGATATAACGGTGGACGGATGTTGCCTAACATGAACCTCGGCAGCAATTCTGTCCGTCCAGATGTCTGACCTTGACCTCGCAAGGCGCCAGTGGGATCAGTCGAACCGCTTCCGGTGTGACCAGCGGGCAGTGTGTGCCCCTTCAGAACATCGATGGGGCGTACTTATCCGTGACAGCCTCGCGATGTGAACGCGGGGAGCCAGGAGACCGTGGCGTGCAATGTGAAGTCCGTCAGAGGTGGCTGTGAAGTCCTTCAGAGGTGGTTGTGAAGTCCGTCAGAGGTGGCTGTGAAGTCCGTCAGAGGTGGCTGTGAAGTCCGTCAGAGGTGGCTGTGAAGTCCGTCAGAGGTGGCTGTGAAGTCCGTCAGAGGTGGCTGTGAAGTCCGTCAGAGGTGGCTGTGAAGTCCGTCAGAGGTGGCTGTGAAGTCCTTCAGAGGTGGTTGTGAAGTCCGTCAGAGGTGGCTGTGAAGTCCGTCAGAGGTGGCTGTGAAGTCCGTCAGAGGTGGCTGTGAGTCCATCAGAGGTGGCTGTGAAGTCCGTCAGAGGTGGCTGTGAAGTCCGTCAGAGGTGCCTGTGAAGTCCGTCAGAGGTGGCTGTGAAGTCCGTCAGAGGTGGCTGTGAAGTCCGTCAGAGGTGGCTGTGAAGTCCTTCAGAGGTAGCTGTGAGTCCGTCAGAGGTGGCTGTGAAGTCCGTCAGAGGTGGCTGTGAAGTCCATCAGAGGTGGCTGTGAAGTCCGTCAGAGGTGGCTGTGAAGCCCGTCAGAGGTGGCTGTGAAGTCCATCAGAGGTGGCTGTGAAGTCCGTCAGAGGTGGCTGTGAAGTCCGTCAGAGGTGGCTGTGAAGTCCTTCAGAGGTAGCTGTGAGTCCGTCAGAGGTGGCTGTGAAGTCCGTCAGAGGTGGCTGTGAAGTCCTTCAGAGGTAGCTGTGAGTCCGTCAGAGGTGGCTGTGAAGTCCGTCAGAGGTGGCTGTGAAGTCCGTCAGAGGTGGCTGTGAAGTCCGTCAGAGGTGGCTGTGAAGTCCTTCAGAGGTGCTGTGAGTCCGTCAGAGGTGGCTGTGAAGTCCGTCAGAGGTGGCTGTGAAGTCCATCAGAGGTGGCTGTGAAGCCGTCAGAGGTGGCTGTGAAGCCCGTCAGAGGTGGCTGTGAAGTCCATCAGAGGTGGCTGTGAAGTCCGTCAGAGGTGGCTGTGAAGTCCGTCAGAGGTGGCTGTGAAGTCCTTCAGAGGTGGCTGTGAAGTCCGTCAGAGGTGGCTGTGAAGTCCGTCAGAGGTGGCTGTGAAGTTCTTTAGAGGTGGCTGTGAAGTCCGTCAGAGGTGGTTGTGAAGTCCATCAGAGGTGGCTGTGAAGTCCATCAGAGGTGGCTGTGAAGTCCATCAGAGGTGGCTGTGAAGTCCATCAGAGGTGGCTGTGAAGTCCTTCAGAGGTGGCTGTGAAGTCCATCAGAGGTGGCTGTGAAGTCCATCAGAGGTGGCTGTGAAGTCCATCAGAGGTGGCTGTGAAGTCCATCAGAGGTGGCTGTGAATCCATCAGAGGTGGCTGTGAAGTCCATCAGAGGTGGCTGTGAAGTCCATCAGAGGTGGCGTGCCGGGCACACTGATTGTTGTTGCCCTGTCGCGTGGCTCTGTGGCTACCGTGGGCCGACGTCCACTCACAGATATATATATATAACATTGACGTACAAATGTCGGGATTTAATTTGTTATTTGTCTTGTATGTCTGGTGCTCTTACTGTTTCGCTTACTGAATTCGCAAGAAATACTTTGATGGGTCACCACGAGGGCTGTGCAGGTGGTAAAGGCATGGGGCTAAGAGGTGGCCATGGCATGGCTAAGCTGACTGTCCAGCCCCTTCTATGCACGGTGAGTTTTTTTCCACGGGTTCTCCGGTTTTCTCTCTGACACGAAGCCAAAAGCTCATGCATGGCATTTGCGAAACATCCAATTGCAGGACACTCCGCACAAAGAGTCTTGGTGAAGCTTGCCTGGGTAAATAATAATTAGTATCATCATCATCATCTAAGTGGAAGCTTTTCTAAAAAGCACACCCAGGTGCTTAATGATTGCCGTAGCAGCAACTCACTGCTCCTGTATGTATGTTGAACTTCTTTCGCACCATACGTAGTCAACGTGCTAATCGGAGGTGCGGGAAGGACACTAACTGGCATAAGAGTGTGCAGTGATGAAGATGCCTTGACAATTGCATGTTTACTGGCACATTCAAGTCAGTACTACTCAAATGACACATTTCTAGCCCCACTGGTATCAGGAAATCAGAACCCTCACATGGTCCAACCCAATTTGAATACAAAAAACCCACGATCTTTGTTCCATTGTGTGTCTGCGTGTGCATGTGAATATGAATGTGTGTATATGTATAATTGCAGCCATTGTTTACTCGTGACGAATAGACAATGACAATATATGACCTTACCCTGGGCCTCCCCTCCGTCGGCTCAGCCTTAAATGATATACCTGGTGCACCGTGTTGGCCTTCATAGGTGCTTTCTAAAATCCCTTGCCCCAACAGTCTGCTAAGGCTATAGTGGGGAGGGATCTTTGTCTTTGTAATTGGATGTACTCACGTGGGGGAGTGCAAGACTGAGCGTGCAAACCTGGTGACCCGAGTTCCAATCCCGCTTCCTGATAACATCAGTGGCGTATATCTGATCCGGTCCTGGGCCTACCCAAGTTCGACTCACACTCAAATGAGATACCTCGTGTTATGGGGGAGAAAAACAAATATTCTCCACTGGGAAGATGAAGACGCCGAGCGTGGCGTGGCGTTAGCCCCACCATCGCCACGTGGTCCGCAGCGCCCTTAATAAGTGCTCGCTAATGGCACATTCCCAAAAAGCCCGTGTGACTGCAGGGGGATCTTTGTGTGTACTTAAACGAGGAGCCATATTTAGCATGGCTATACTTCCATGGTAAGTGCTGTTAGAAGGCACTTATTGCGGCCATCGTGGTTCACAGAGTAGCAGTTAGGTCAGCACTGCCCATATGCCAGGTGTTGGCAAACTGTACAATGTAGCTAAAATAATACGAATGCCAATGATTTCCCCACGAAAGCCTTATTGATTCTCAAAATTTGGCTGCATGTGGGTGAGATGCAGGAGTATCTGGAGAAACCCACGCATCGTTACAATGGAGGACTGGCCCGTCATGAGAATGTAGAACGTCCTTCACTGACTCAGGGTCACCAATTAACCGGGATGAGCATCATTCCAATGTGTTGACATTCAGGTGATGAATAATCTTAGGCCACACCTAACAAAATTAACCAGACCAACCAAATCATAACATCCCATTGACTTTTTTTACATGAAGCACATTGAATGTAAATTAGTTTTTTTTACAATTTTGCGTAATAGTAAGTACACTTGACGAGCAATGTACAGGTCGCTAGTCCAATGTCCCACCATGGAAGTTGAAATTATGGGTAAATTTCATCCCTATGCCTCTGTTGACCCAGCGATATCAATGGCAACACCACAGTTAGTCAACCAGCAGGTCACGTGCGATGGGCAGAGTGTAGTTACTTCCACCTCTTCCAAGACGTCTGGAAGAGTAGACCAAGGTACCTTGTGAGAGGTGCTGTCTAAAACCTCCTCTAGTGGAGGCCCTTCTGCAGCAGTGGGATGAACAAGCAATTGCAGACCTGCACCTTTTATTAAGCAGTCATGAGCCTGCAGACAAATATATACCTGAGGGCTTCTGCTATGCAATCCCACATCGGCCTCTCCAAGGCCATTATAATCAATGGCATTCAGATGACCTGGTCTGTGGTTGTGGCCCAAAGGACGTAAAAAAAAATCAGTGCGCATCATCCCAACCAACGAATGCATTTTTATTGCCGGGCACTGCAAGAATCCATTTCGGAATGAAGCAACTGCCGTCGTTAATGTCGTAATTACTGTCATTCAAAACCATTAGCACGGTGACGAGCAGACGCCATTTCCTATGCCGAATGCAGCATTTGAGCATTGCAACAAAATGTTTCGCAGAAGTGCCCGGCTTTGCACGGAACAAAATCATCAAAGATGAGATGTAATCGTAGAGACCGAGGCATGCATTTTAACGCCTCCAATGCAATCGGGAGCGACGGCACAGTTTAACCGAGAAACCCGATATTGCTGCATTTGCAATCACCCCGAGGATAATTCAGTGGCGCCGTGAATACAGACACAATGGGATTGCAGCCCCCCCCGCCCCGCCGCACTTGAATAGCACTGATCAGTATTCAGCCCCAGTCCCTTGCGCTTATTTGCCCGAGGAGCGCGGTAAGCGATAGTCATGGCAGGCGCGCGCCAGTCCATCCCATAGCACGCGCGTGTTTGCTCCCCCCCCCCTCGTGCCCCCCCCACCCCCTGTGCGTGTTTAGCACGCAGACCCCACCTCTCGCCCATGGTGTGAAATTAATCAGGGAACCCCCCCCCCGTCCTTTCCTCCCCCCGTGGGAAGTCACGGTGGGCAGGTGAGAAACTGTTAGCGAAGCCGTCGGCGCAAAAAGAAAAAAAGATGTTTGTTGAAAGCTGGCGCCGCGTTTGCATCCTGCACCCTGGGCTGCGAGATGGCAACGCATTCGCTGCGCTTCATCTCGATGGGTCAAAGCGGGGGGGGGGCGGGCGGGAGAGCGGCTGGAGAGAGATGTGAGGGAGGCAGGAACGTTGCAATTGACTGAACTGCAGCTCTCAAAGAAACGAATTCACAACCGCATCCTCCTCATCTTCCGCCTCCCCATCGCCCTGCAGTCTGGTCGATTGAGGAGAAGATGATCGCTCAGACATCAATCACATTTCTCCCAACGCCCTCCCCCCCCGCCCCTGCAACGTGAACGCGTCTTTTCCGCCGCTCAAACCGGCGTCGGGACGGTGGCGCTCATTCCCGACGGGAACGTTCTCAAGCAGGCCATGGCATTTCCACATTACTATGGCGGGATTAAGTATTCCCACGTTGCATGTATGCATACCTTTTGTCGCATCGCACGAAGCGCACAGTGCTAATCGCAGGTATGAGGTGAAGGACAACGAATCATACACCAAAAGCAGCTCAAAAGAAATTAAATTTGAATGTAGACTTCCTAGAAAAGCAATTTGATCATTCCTGTATAGAGATGATGGGCTGGTTGTCCTCAACCGAGACTATTAACTCAGGGGGTGGAGATTCCGTCCTTCTGAACTTTGTCTGGAAGGCATTCCATCAAGCATGCTTTCATCATCGTCGTCGTCGTCACTGAACGTGTACATGGCGAGCAGTGAGCCCAGTTTTACCCCTTCGGTGGCCCTGTCGTGCCAAACTCGGGTCTGCTGTTCGCCAAACTTTTGTCGCCCCCCCCCTCTTCCGTTTTGTGATCGCGTTGAGTTGTAGTAAAAACAATAATATGAAATACTCTTGGTTCTTTCGGTAAAGACACGTAGGTAAAGAAAATAATACCGAAATAACCAAGAGTATGGATCCTTGCAGTCACGAAAACTTCAAATCCAGAATAATAATAAAACTCATGCAAATGGTGCCTTCCATGCAGTGCATCTTGGGCAGCCTTGCAGCAGGGACCCCCCAGGGGCAGCTGACCCTGTGCGGCACAACGTGAACGCAGAACCGGCCTGCATGCAGACGTAAGTCTGCCAGTCAGGAGGCGGTGATGCTGTGTAGCTTCCCAATTCAGTAATTTGCGAGTAATTGATCATATTTGGACTATGATGCCTGCGCACGTGACCTGCCATTTTACGAGAAGCCCAACAGTAATTTATTATGACTGGAATCAGACGTGTGTGTATATGTTTAAGGTGGGGAGCGGTAGTGCGGAGGTTAGCGCGCTGCGCTATGAACCTGGAGAGGCGAGTTCGATTCCCGCTCATGGCCAACACCAGTGACGATTATCTTAGGTCGACCCAGCCTCAAATGAGTACCTGGTGCAGTGTGTAAACATCGCCACTATGGGGACAAAGCGGCCCGGGCGTGGTGCGAACCACTCACTCCCTCGTGTGCCGTGTCGGCCTTCATAGGTGCTCGCTAACATCACTTGCAGCAAGTATTTTAAAGGCTATATGGAGGATCTTTGTCTTTGCCTTTGCTATTTGTAAAACACCTGCAAGCATTAACCAGGGCGGCCGCCAGGCTCAACCCTACCTCCGCTAAACTTTTGCGACGAGTGGCAAAGACGCGAGATGCGTCTCGGCTCCATCACCGTTTCCTAGCGAGCGGCCAGCATCACAATAAGACAAAGGACAATTCGAGACACACGCAACACCCAAACGGAGAGCAGCAGCAAGTAGAAGAAACCTCACGTTGTAGAGGATGTCGGTCCAGCCCTCCATGGTGATGCACTGGAAAACAGTCAGCACCGCAAACAGGATGTTGTCAAACTGAGTGATCCCGTAGTTTGGGCCTTCCCAGTGGCCCCGGCACACCGTGTCGTTGGGACACACGAAGCCTGAAGAATCGTTCAGACACGGCTTCTCATTCTTCGGGTCCGGTTCGTCTGTGAGGAAACACGGGGATAAGAAAAAAATTAACCCATAAAAACAAAGTTTTTCACTATAAATCCTTTATATGCGTGTTCAATGGGCCACAACCCAGCCCACATTGGTCTTTGAAACGGGCGGCTAGAGTCTTCTCGTGCTCTGGCTTGAGATGGCTGCCACCTATGGGTCAGATGATTGCCTGCCACCATTAAGCAATTGGTAATTAAATATAATAATTTTTTTTTCCTAAAAAGTGTAACATTTTGGAATTTTTTTCACGAAAATACATTGTCACGCACAACGAGTCGGTGTGCAAAATGTCAGCTCGATTGGATCACGGAAGTGGGTTAAAAAACGACCGAAAGATTTGCACGGTCGTAAGCGCGCAAGCAAGCAAGCAAGTGAACTTAATATAAAGGATTTAAAAAGTATCCGATTATCCACAACCCCCGATTACACTGGTCAACACACCTTTTCTGGCATAAGGTATTCCAACGGTTTTAGGTAATTTTGGGGTGCTTATTCCAAATCTGGCATCAGTTTTTGTCTATCGCATCAGGTTTTTGAGATATCAAATATTGCATTTTCAATAAAAACTGCAGAAGAAAAATATTAAATAAATGTGGATATCTACATAAAATTATATTATAAACACACTATCTTAAAAAGTACAGCACCATATTTTAACACTAAAGCAGTCACTGACTCGCAACCACTTGCAATCATAAGTGACAGAGTTAATTTCGGGTAAAATCAATGAAAATGGGATATGCCGATAGCATTAAAATGAGAAGTTTTAGAGCAAATCTGAGATCAGATTTGGAATCAGCACCCTGAAATTAGTCTAAAACAGCTGCAAAAGTCCAGGCCAGAAAATAATGTTTTTTTTGTTGACCAGTGTTATCCGTAACTCCTATTACCCGCGAATCCACGGGACCTAGATAGAGGAGTCCACAAATAAATCCTGTTGAATGTGGCCTTATGCGTCTCATTATCCACAATTATCCACAGTGTTTGCTCATACTTTGCGAAATAGCTTCCGAATATCACGCGCCAATTATTTTCGCCGATGACAGGAATCGCATGGCAAATTAATCCCACTCTTTGCAGCCACTGCCCAGGTAGCCCAGCCCTTTGCCAATACTTTAGTGAAGACTCTTAGGCAGACTGAAACTGGCCGTGAATGTTTAAGCGGTGGTGCGTGAGCAAAGAGGGCTGTGCCAGTTTGTATTTTTTTAGCACGGTGGAATTGAATAGCAAACCGCCGGACGCATTTGACCCAGAGTGAAGCGAGGCATAGGTTATTACATTCAGTCGTTGATCCTCGACTCCCTACGTTCTCTAGTATTCGTTGGGAATTTCGCTACATTACTTAAGGAGTCCTGGTACAAAAATGGCTGAACGGGAAGATACAATCTGGGTTGGCGGATTCTCGCTTTTGTATGGTTCGACCCGTGGGAGCTTAAATGGTCCCTCAGAACCTCACTTCAGACTTGTAAAATACCTAATGCTTTATAATCTGGCGTCGGCTGTTTGGTACTACATCATATTCGGATTAGGTCCGAAAAAGGAACCTGCTTGGCGAGACCACAGACTGAAGATGACGAATGGACTGAATTAAGTCCTTAATAATTGTCAGATAATGAGTATTGACGGTAACCTGAGGGGAAAAAATTGAAGAGGACTTACCTCATTGGGGTTGACATACATAGATCTTAACTCCGTTTGACCAGGGCGCCTGACTAAGAGCAAAGCTTGGATTACCCGTTCAGAACGTCGATCGCAGCCTGTGTTATAAAAGAGTCGCTATGTTTTTTTCGAGCCCCGCTAGTCTAACTGAACTGTGTTGGGGGTACTCCATGTAGTAGCTTAATAGGCGACTATTTGAGGGAACAAAAGGTGCGTCCAGGTCAGTTCGCCATCTGGTATAAATCCGCCAGCGCAACCCGGCTCTATCGACTCACGATCATTCAACTACGATTAACAAGCTTACTCCGATACACTGAGACCATGAGGAGTACTTGGGGCCGTGACTTTCCTCCTAGATCAACGTTTCAGGTTATTCTTTTACACGCGCGCTTCATGATCACAGCAGCGTAGAACTTCTCCCATGTAAAGAGCGAGTGGTAGGCGAAGTGATGTTGACACTCGGGAATTAGAGATTCAGCATCGATATGTTATCCGTAACAATTAGTACGATAAAACAACGTATTCCCATGCCTCTAGCTCGTCTGGCGAAGCCAGGTAAACTTGAATTTCATTTCGTTCAAGGGCCAACGCCGAACTTGCTACCATACCTTGCGATGCTTTGTCGGACGGGGAGCTCACAATGCTGGACGTAAGCATAGGATACCACCCCTGGGCGACCAGTTCGTATGATTTATCTTAATGCACACAGTCAGACCCCAACGCAATGGCACTCTGCTTTACCTACTATGTGCAGCGGCGAAAAACGGGCGATCCAGCAATATCGAAAGAGCGCACTGCTGCGAAGACGCCTAGAGTACTTAGGCGTAACTTAGCCATCCTCGAAGGGGCGTGTACCTGAAACTGCGTCTTAGGTGCACGTCGCTGTAGGAATTAGCACAGTTACACCCCTCACAGCTGACCGACTTCAACCCCGCTCATCAACCGGTTATCATGCATCCTAGCTAAGTTACGCCAGTTCACTAGAATGGGGCGATCATTGAGCGCGACGCATGGTGAAACCACGAATGAACTGACTAGACCTAAATCATCATATCCTCCAAGATAGAACTGATAGAATGTCAGCAATGCCCTTGCCTCTTGCAACTGGGGCGGCGACTTGAAGCATGGATAAACATGTAATCTGTTTACGGTTAGCGTGTCGCCCCTAGGACCGGGAATATGAGCGCTCATTCGGAGTTCTACTTTCCTCTAGACGCGTGAAAGAGGGCGGGCTGTGATGCACGTGACCCGGCCCGCATGATGAGTTGGGATTTTCCTATAGGAGGCACCTTTTGGATTACAAGGTTAAAAACAGCTTGTAATCGACCAATAGGGACGCCACTTCCATACGTAGCAATTACGGAGAATCCCTCCCCGACGGTACGTACGTACTTTCTTGTGAATGTCTCCAAAAGGGGTGCGGGACTAGGATGACGGCTGTAACAGTCCCCGTCCACAGCGCAACTCCAGACGCCGTATAAGCAAAACGTCTCTACAGTGACACAAGTTAGTAACACACACGGAGGCGCCATACACTTGCAGGAGCCACAATCGATAGACCCGGGGGAGCTCTACCCACTCACGGTCACGATTTTGGGTCTGGTGCCGTGGCGGGATATGTGCTGCTGGACAAGTTAAAAACTTAGCACTTACACAACTACTAATTGGGCGTGAGTCTGTGTATACGCCCTCCAGAGTGGATTCTGGTTTTCGACCAGGAACTTCTGAGTACACTTCGTGCCTGTTCTTCCTGCGTACTGAAACATGGTACCCACCCCCCATAAGAGACCGCTAGTAGTTAATATCTAATTGAGCGACTCGCATGAACGCCAATTATGAGTTATTCGACCAATGTGCCCCGTGTCATGCACTCATCTCAGGCAAAGCTTTCCATCCTGACGATCTGGTCTGTGTGGGCTGCCGGTTTACGGCTCCGTTAGGATTAAGAACATATCCTAAGTTTTCTGATGTCAAAACATTCCGGCGTAGAGAAAGTCTACAATGTTTCTGACTGGGTTAGGATTGCCCTTCGAATACACCTGGCGTTTAGAAGCGGGGCGGAATCAACATTCGTGGACTAGTCGGGCTCCCTGGACCACTGCGATGTACGGGCACTAACAACTCCCATAACGTTAACTGTGTTTAGGTGAAGCTCGTCAGCAGACTTTCCACTTACTACAGTTTAATAATAAACACCGTGACAGCCCTTGGTGTGGCCCTTTACCCGGGTAAGCGAAGGAAGCGAGTTGGTAATACAGGTCGGAGTATGGAATGCGAAGAGGTCCCGTATGAAGGAAGAGAGCTGCCTCGATACATGAATCAGCTAGCCGGCAGATGATGTCCAACTTGGACAATACGATTTACCCTGCCTACCTTACAGCAGATTGCCCCAATCTTTGTCGTGATCTTCTATCATCCCCAGAGTTTGTACCGGTCTCATCTAATCGATAGTTGAATTTAGGTGACGTTGATGTGGGTATCGATTAGTGCGAGCTAGCACAGGGAAAGAGAGGTTCATTCTCTTGGCTCAACCTCAGGGTCAATACACTAGAATGGTTTCCCCTGTACAGGGTTCGTGCACAATGGTCAAGGCCACTATGTTAATCTGGGGGCCCCTCGATAGACGTCTAGTAAGTGCGGCTGTGCTATTAGATGTTCTGTGGGCTCGGGGCATCTCCTTTGGCCCGAAATGCCTTGACCGTCTACCAGAATAAGTGGGGGCCAGAGACCCCAATAGCACAGTGATCATGTTACGGAGCTGGGGCTCGACAACTGTGCGTGCACGGCAATGCTTGCCGTACAAGCAGAAAACGTCCACAGATTCGATAGTCGCGGAAAGAGCTTTAGTGCACTATATCTTGACGTCTGATCTGTGGCTCATGGCCAGAGCACATAGCAGGGGTGGTGCCGTTGGCAGGTGGAACCTTAATCTTTGATGTATCCTTATGGTAGGGCTATATGCCTAATGCACGACAAACACAGAATCGAATCTATAGTAAAGAGTTTTCAGTTTCTCAAAGAGAGTCTGTACCAAGTCCTTAATTAATTCCGACCATCAATATCTTTGCTACAGCTTGATCATTTTAATCACAGTGAGAATCAAAATTCTTCATCAGTGTATATCTATTATTAGAGACCCAGGGCGTGAGCAGAACCCCCCAAAGGTCCAAGCGGCTATGAACATTTAAGAGAGGATTTTAGAAGTAGACAACCACGCCGGGTGTTAGCCGTTAGGCAATAAACTGATTAAGCCCCTGTCAGTCGCGACGGTTGATTACGGGGGAAACGATACTCAGTGTTTCCCTTCCATATTTTCGTGACAGTCATATCGAGCTTTCGTTACTCGGGCACGTGGCGTTGTGGTATGACATCGGCGAGGGGATCTAAAAGGGAGTCAGTCAATCGGACAACGTCATCACCTATCCATGTCCCCACAGTACGCGCTCTCGTCAGAAACTCAAGATGGATCGATTATAGAGCCGCTATAAAAAAGTGCGAATCATTATGAGCCAATGTCTATCGGTGGGTTCGTCGTTTAGCAGACTTAACAAATACGGAAGAGGGATTTGAACACCTGGTTGCTGTCCTGTGGTGCACACTCCTATTTTCTTATGGGGCAACTTCATAGATAGATCGTGTAGCCATAGATACACAGACCAGCGAACAGGGCTCTCTACCTCCGGTGGCTAGGCGACAGTCGCTATTCGCGTGAAGCCTCCCTGGGCAACTGGACTTTGTTGTAGCAGGACTGTATCAGATCTATGACACCGCAAGAGTCCCCTCCATTATGCTAAGAAGACTGTGTTCAGGGGATCAACAGGTGCCTGTCAAGGTCCTATATATCCTTGGTTCTCTGGATAAACCATCTGCATAGAGACATGATTTCTGAGAGGCACGCATAAATGCTCGTACATCGGAACCTGGCTTCGGCGCGGTTATGGGGGTTCCAGTGACTGTGTTCTATATGAGACCATGGAGATCGGTTTTGTGTATCCCTGCTCCAGGTTACGTTTGAATCTTCTTCGATTAATGTCGGGAGATCTCACAACAACGCGAAAGGGATTGCACATGGGGCTTCTTCACCAGCCGCCCTTGTACCTTGTCAACAAATGCCATATATTGCGGGAAGGGGAGGCAGTATCGCTCTACGCCCACTCGATCCCCTACATGGAAAGGAGCTTTATATTTCGAGCCCTCGAGTACCACACTGCAGGGGTGATCACATCGAATGTAGCTTACCATATGTAAAGAGAAGTATAGTCCATTAAGGGTTAAACAGTCAGCCGATCGCGTCCTTGTGGACGAGAGGTACTGTCGCCTTTTTTTCACCTTACGCGATAGTGTGCTGCAGGAATATAACGAGTGTTAGGCCTCCGGACCTTAATCCTATGTGACTCTATAGAGGGCTAGAGTAGTCCTACTACTGCATTGGCTCATTCCGGACGGGTATTATGACGTAAGTTCTGCGGAGAGATCCGTCTGGAATTCTGCAGTATGACTAGGGGGCTCGTAGAATGGGATGTCACAGGGATTCCGTTCTTCGGCTTGCAGCTTCCCCCAGTCTCATGCATTATTCCGATATGATTCTGCTGCAACCGGTTGCGATTCTAATCTGCTATGGCGGAGATTGAACCCCGGGCGTTCCGGCAATGTCCTTTCTAGGTATATATCCCATAGTGTAATTAGTAAAGCATCTTACTGCCACCTCGCTGGACTATATGGGGGCGTGTAAGGATATAACTGAGTGTACTCCTCGTTACACCCCAGGGGGGTGCGACTCAGGAGGCAGAGTTTAAAATATGTCGGCTCCTTTGAGGCCTTACCTGAGTTTGAGCCTCGTTCTCAATCAAAATGTCCTACTGCCTATGAATACTCGCAACTTGGACAGGTACTTTCCATAACGCTGCGTAACGACTCGACCGGGGGAAATTGTACTCCCTTCAGTACATTTGCCCAGCTTGGTTGTTGCACGGCCTACCGCGTGTGAAGCGATAACGCGTGGTAACCACTAACAGTATCCTTCTCATCAATCTCACTTTACAAGCTAAGTCGAGCTGCGATAATCAGTGGGTCCACCAGCTATCGTTGGGAACGCCGCAGTTCCTTGCCATACTTACTCATAAAGCAGCTAAGAGCAGGAAATCGGTTCACAGGACAAACATACCTCTCACGTAGTGGGCTCAGGCCCAGCCACGGGCATACGGAGAGAAGACGTAGACGTGTTAATAGCGGAGCTCACTTTATTGCTGTAACCCCTACCCGTATTCATCGGTCGTGTTAAGACAGGGTTGACACCTAGCCCCTGTGTAATAGCATCCACTCCCAACGAGCGTCATTTCCGCCTGTTGTCTGATCACTGGATTGGTCTCTATTCCTGGTATCCCCTAAAGGTTATCTAACGGTCCAGGCCGTACCTAGGCCCACACTATCGCTTACGACTAAGGAGCCTCGACGGCGTCGAAGACAAAGGAATGATCCTGTTCACATGCGCCGACTAATTGGATACCCGGTTATAGACTATTCTACATATCACTAGACTCCTCATTTTTCATGTCTAGTAGGATCGTGACCAGCGGGTGACTAATCGGGGGCAACGTGAAGAAGAGCTCTGGCAGATTGCCCCTTTACATCTTAACTCAAGTGGTTGTTCAGTCTGTCTGTGCAACTCCCGGTGAGTAGCTAATCAAAGTCATCAGCCTACTGACGCTGACAGCGCTGGATAGCGTGACGCCGGAAAGTGGCTTAGTGGGGTTCCTCCGCGACATTAACCTTCCTCTGTGCTCCCAAAAGGGAATTTGGACTCGAGTGATGACTTAGCGTGAGTGATTATCATAGCTACGAGACTTCCGCCATTCCCTCTCTCCACCCATCGGATGCACCTCGCCCTAAGGATTGGTTGCTTAATTTATACGTTTTGCAAGGGTGGCGTTTTTCCTAATCCAGCGTCCCGTGTCCTCGTTTAAGGCAACCGGTTAGATTTGTGATTTCTCGTCGTTGTGAGGCAGATAATGGCGAGGGATCAATCCGTAACTGGCAGGGGGGGGGCCTTACCTTGCGGTGTAGGTTTTGTAGTGGAAGACGCATATCCCCGTCTAGGGATCAGAAAAAGTAGCTATTCTCCAGAGACCACACGACGGTGAAAGTAGATTTGGTGATCGGCGCTTCGGCGCGCTTTCTGGCTATACCCTCACAATTAGTTCCCCTAGCTTGTATGTCTCACTACTGCACCCGTCGCATATACAAGGCGTAAGTCAAGTATCTAATTTCGGGCCTCTGACCTACAAACTAAATTGCGTAGTCGATGATGTCACTACGGCAGCCAATCGAGACATCTCAGATCGACCAGGGGTAGAGCTTAAAGCCGGCTTCAAATCACGGGCGAGATTATTTTGTTGCGACGAAACGTGTAGAAGTAGTATTATCATCCCATCACCCGACGAGACCTGCTCGCACGATTGAGTGTGACTGCTCTTAGTCCCATCATTACCGTAATGCACTTGATTTCCATGTCGTAACTATAGGGGCCGGTTGGACCACCCTTTCTTGGCGATTCACATCTCCACTGGGGAACACCTCAGATAGGTTAACTGGGCATAGTATGCTATCTCTATACCTTTACGGGGCTGGCTCCGCTACGTAAAACGCACTTGTCTTCACCCAATTTAGGGACGACGTACTAGGCGTCGGAAGTTAATAATGGTTCGACTAGCCAAAGATATCCGCCCTCAGTGTCTAATGAACACCTAGTTGAATTCAATTGTCTGATATGATGGATGACATTCGGTTCTTACTAAGCTGACCGATAATGTCAGCGGCTTCACCCGCAGGGTTTTAGGCCAACGATTCGCCCTCTGAAGATAAGATGCATAGGAATACCGTCAGGTACAGCTCCGTTGATGGACCGGGTCGATGTTTCAGAGAGGTCAAATAGGTTTTACCTGCGCTTATGGCGCTATGGGGGCCCACCACTTTGTTAATTCAGTTGCATTATCCCCAAATTGCCACATGAGACTACAACGACAAGAGAATAAACAGCTATAATTGTGATTTCCGCACTAAGCTCCTGTAATGAAGTGCGTCGCGAAGAGCCTGTCGCGAACTTGTCCTGTTATCGAACCACGTTACCATACTGTCGGATACCGCCTATTAACTTTCGGATTAGACAAACGCAAGAGTTCAAAGGCACGGTTACAAGGCCAGCCCATACGCTCATACGCGTTCCTGATAACATCGCACTGTCCTCCCCACAACCCTCATAAAAAAGCAGTCTGATACACAGTTCCTACTGGATCCACGCTGACTTTGCGGCAGCGGGAAGCAGCCCGGCATCAGTAGGAGGTTTTTAATTCCATATGTAAGTACCTGAAATGGAGTAGTATGAGAGTGTTAGTCTTCTTGGACAATCAAGGATTTTTAAAGAATGCGCGGGAGATTAAATATACTGAACCTTGGGAGACACGCTGCACCGAGCATAGCAAAACAAACTGTGGTTGGGCTCTGTTGTATACACGGCCAAAGCATGCCATCCCGACTACGGTTGCATGGTGACACCCACCCGCAGATTTAATGTTCATCAATGCAGACTCATGGACAGTTGTCTACCGTGGTCCATTGCATTGTACGTTCCTATGGGGTCTGATAATCTGTAGTGAGCTGCTCCATTGCGGAGATGTCACAGGGAGGCTTTTACCACTAACTTATGACTTGGAGTCCTTGAGAGTGACTATTAGCACACGGAGATTAAGCCTTAAGGTTCGCGGGTAGAGCAGTACGATTGATTATACCATGATCAGCCCGTTTCACACACTGGCGCCTTAAACACATCGACTCCGCCACACTTGCAGAAGACTACCTTTTTCACTTCGTTCTGTTAATTGAGCGGTGCGTCTAGGCTCGGCTTGTTGGTGATAAACTGCCGGGTCCGCGTAGGTACTTATCGCAGGATAACGTGCTTACCGAGAACGGGCAGATAACTAAAACGTCACCAGCTGGGACACATGACTTGTGTAGTTAACGCTACACAACTCGAATAGAGGAATGGTGGTTGGCCTGTGGGTAAAGACGTCCTAACCAATATCCATCCTGTGTGCTTCATGAGCATTGCTTATTAGCAGCCGTCGCAACTTAAACATCCCCTCCGTGACCACTAGCGGATATATACAAGTACTTGCTGGGCTCACCTAGAGGCACCTTTGCCAGTGCTGCTCTTGAGATCTGTTTGAGTACTGGACTTTTTTTTATATAACGTAGTCAGTTACAGGTGTTTTAGCACTAGTTTCCGAGGCCCCTCATAGGATCGCGTCAGCGATACATAAGACAGGAATATTTGCTCTAATGCTACCCTAAGGTTACAGCGCCACCGGTAACCCGCCTATCGCTCTCGATATACATGATCCGACTGGCCACGTCTCAAAAAGTGCAGTCCGCTTATCGCAATTTAGCTTACACATTGGTAGAAGTGCACTTCTCCACATATCTAGCAGTAATAACTTCGTGTCCCCTACCAGTGGGTGGCTAGCAGCACCTCTCTCAGGAGAAGGAGTTACTGACCGCAATCCAAAACACAGTCCACAATTGCACATGCTCCTTCGAGTTCGAGCGCCGCATTTACTATCCCTCAATGATTACGTCTCGCTCCGACATGCATGCAATGAAATGTCACACTGTTGAATACAATCCCAGCCCGCGTGGCATAGAACTACCTTTTGTAAACGGCTCAAAGGTAAGATGAAATTGACTCTACATACACGTTGGCGTATATAGTCTTATAGGAACTCTAGGTAATATGAGGGACGTGCATGATAACTCACCCCGAGTCGACATAAGCATTAACAACTACACTATCCCGCAATAAGGGGGAACGATCCTTGAAAGAAGACGTTAGACGCGCTTATGGAAGCTGTTTTCATCTGCGTTTCATGCCGTAAAAGGCTACAAACCGCTGCGACCCTTAGTACTAGGCAGATCATTCTTGGTTAGAACAAGGCTCACAATTCTTACGCACCAGTGTTTATCTTTCTCAAAACTCGGTCATACGCTCCGTGCATTACACCTTTGTCACAAAATACAGACGGTGATAAACTGTAGTCACGGTAGCGGAATCGGCATCTGACAGCAGGAGCTCCCACGATACGATGATTGGAATGTGCACCATTTTTTGAGGGCGCGAGTCGTGAAAATGAGGTGTTCTAGCGCCATTAATCACTGCAATATTTGCATAACGCGTGTACACCGGGCCCAATGAACTTTGAATCTCGAGCTAAGAAGACCCCCTGCCCCCGGATGTTTCAATTTATAAACGAAATAGAGGAAACTTATTTAAAGCGCGACTGGCTGGTACCTTGAAATAGGCAGAGTGCCCGCCAGGGGGTCAACAGTCAACTGTGACCTACGGCACCCGCGGGCCGCGTAGGTCAGTTACCGGTTCAACGCGTGTTTTAACTGCCTACCCGAATCACTTGGGCGAGCTCCTCTTCCAAATAGTAAGCTCGTTCCGAGTGTTCCTGAGGACTGCAACAAGTCGATTACCCTCATTAACATTCCAAGACGCCCTGTAAAGTACAGAGAGTGACTATAGGGATGGGCCGAAGGCTGGAAGCCACGATCGTGCTCTTCAAATGCCGCATCTGGGACCACTGAGCGTGCACGGTGTTCAACCGTAACAAGTGAGGACTCATACCGGAAATTGAGGGGCCTCTCGAAGAGGTGGACAGGATGGCGCCCGACGTTTCATCTTTGTCCGTTGCCCGATCGAATTCTCCTAAGGAACCGAGCTATCCCCTTATAAGCAAGTCTCTGGATCCGCACCAAAGCCTGCTACGAATCTTACCGGTAAAAACTGTACTCAAGACGTTACTCACAATGGGTATTACGCGGCGCATATAAAAACTTGAGAAATACGAAGCCCGAGTTATATTCTGCGTATCATTAAATTATACACCCCCTAGATCAGCATGTTTGACCTGCGAGAGAAACGGATCGTCTCGCGCAACACTGAGCGACTTACTTCTGGCTACTCCAAATGCTGCTCAGCGTCCGTGGGGGAGTAACAGTATTACTTGCCTAGAGCACAGCGAGTTCTAGGGGTTGGACGACTGCATGAGCAGCCCCGAACACATACTTCGCCTCTATAGAGGCACGGTACCTTAATTCATGGGATGTCTGTTGGCGGTTGGACCCAGCATCCTCGGACAAGGCCGTAACCACCCGCCATTTGAGGTTACGACCGACGCTTGCTTCCACGAACCTAGATATCTGTAGCGACACTACCGAAATTCCGAACCTGACTATGCACCACCGTTGCCTCATGGCAATAGTCCGCCGATGCAAGCCTGTGGACATCTCAGTCGTGCATGGCATCAGAACTAGTCAATCAATGCACAATCAATGACCATCTCGCATTCAAGCATCCCCCTTTAGTCGTTCTAGGTTTACTCGAGTACACTCGGGCCAGAGGTGTAGTTTGGGGGCAAAGAGCAGGTGTCCAACTAGTTATCGAGATTAGTTAACCTCAAAAAAGTAAAACTCCAGAGAGGTTCCACTTTGACAACGTCGTATAAGTCCGTATTGTCTTAGATGCCCTGTGAGGCGACAAATTTCCTACCCGGTTATCAAACTGATAGTAGGCAATCCTCGAGGTCGCCCTCCATTCTGGAAGCCCCGGCCTCAGACGCTTACTCCTAGGGACGATTCAATAGAAGCGGGCAATCTGGTTACCTAAGGACTACTTCTTCAGGACTGACGACATTCTTTTAACCATTTCAAGTATCTTGGTAGTCCAAGTTGGGTACTCCACCGTCATCGCTCTACGCATCTCACTTTGACCCAGGAGGGCTGCTAGCCCGGACAATAGTTGGTAAAACGGTTCGACGTTGAGGACGATGGGGTCAACCCGATACGGGGAACGTTCGTATGCCCGAAATGGCAGTTTAGTGCTATTATTAATGTCTAAATTCGGTTCGGAAGATGTAAAACTGCTCATCGTCATCTGCGGTATCTCTCCAGGGACCTGGGAAAGGGTGGTCCCAGTTCTAGGTTGCCCTTACCCAGCGCACCATCACTCTGGCGAGACGAGACGTTGGCTCACATAACGCCCCAGATTACCACATACACGAACCGCTCGTTTGTCGGTGTAACCGGGGAGGCTTGGGGCATATTAATCGGAACGTGTTAGTGAGAACCTATCTCAAAAGAGACCCTGCAAAGTAATAAATCCTCACATCCGTCTCTACTGATGAAACCCATGCTAACCTCGTTAGAGGAACCAAAATAACCGCTGGACACTCGCTCAGGAGGGGTGGTACCGAGTTACTCCAAGTGGGAGAACGCCAACGGTGTCTACACAAAATCGATCATTATCCTAGCACTGCGGTGCTTATAGGTTGCGACGGCCAAGGCATTGTTGAGCGCTGCCAGCCTGGTTTTGGGGGGTATTACGATCGGGCCTATCGGCCACCGGAGCATAGACGGGTACAGGGTACGCTAACAGCGATTACGAATGCAGCGTTCATTTGGGCGATATGCGGTCCAACTCACTTCCACTCAACTGCATTTTCCGCAGGACACACCCAAGGCTCTGCCGCGTTGCACGTCCAACGCAGGTAGCTTACCTCACTGAGATCCAGCGGCATGTGCCGCGCCCTTGAGCACCGGTCATCTAAGATATCCAAGGGATTGGCCCCGAGAGCCCTAATCTATGGGTGACTCAACCGAATTCCTCATTCTTAAAAGTTTCTTTAATAGCGAACCCTAAGTCTAGCATGTTCGTACCGAAAGACAATTTCTTGCTCCATCGTATCCCAATTTATTACCTCGCGAACTGGCACGGGATAGTAGCCCGGTCTGAGTGGGACGTGACTTTGACCGAACCCGATTATGTCGCTTAGTAAGCGTGTCGGTGACCTATCGTCAGTATATCGATAGTACGATCTATCGCCGGACCCTCAAGCTGTTTTTCCGGAATGTCTTCATACGCTTTCCAATCTCTACGGCGGCAATCATCATACGGTATATTGGACGTCGAGGGACCCAGTTCCCAAACGCCATTGGCCATCTCTTCTATCTTGCAAAGTCGTTTGCCACTAGAATACTAAAATGATTCATCGAGTTCACTTGCTTGGAAGTAGTCCGCGCCTTAGTGTTGCGCCGTAATCCACCTACGGCTTAGAGCGCACCACAAGGCATGCCACGTTCCGCTACCAGCTTCTTGTTCGGCGACCTCATGAGATTAGTTTCACTGAATGATTGGTAGGCAGCAAAGGATTATCCAGCCGATGAAAAGGGGGGAACTACGAACAACCCTGTGACGGGGAGACTACGAGATTGCCGACGAGTACCCGCAGGTGAACGCTATCAGTGCCCCGTAGGTCAAAAGTTGCCGGCTTCTTGCGATCAACTCTACGGTTATAGCGGTGCTTTTTCGTCTCAATTCGCCCCAAACGAAAATGGTACAGCGCGATCTTGCGGTGCTCCTATTGGCGTGGCGCAGGCGACATCCTAAACGCTCGTGCTTCCGCGGGTTCTAGTACCCCTGGGGTCCCAATTACAGGACAAGGAGGGTGGTCCGTAACTATTGTACTTTACCGTCGGATACCGCCCCCGTTAGAATCGCAGAGGGATAGAGTAGCCGTAGGAAGGTTTCGTCGGGAATAATCTGAGCACACCCATTTGCTGATCTGCCCAGAGGTACAATGTCAGCATGCGCCGAATTTGCAAAAATGTGGCCTGCAGTGTTTAGCCTTACGTCCGCCGTTAGTAAACGGAGTGCAATGTTGCAATGGTCACCATTTAATTCTGTACTCCGACGCTTTTCTGCCATCGCAGCCCCACTTCCAAAGATCATGCTGCCCCATAATGTAAGGGTGTGGCTCGCTCTGATACGTTTAACAGTCAGATTACAACGGCGTTGGGATTGGTGGCCGCGTTACGTGCAAACAAGTAGAAGTGTACGACTGCCAACACCGTTCCAAGATCACGTTAAAATTTTTACCTGGACTTCGAGTTCTCACACCCACAAGTGTTAACCGTGGCCACAAAGAGTTTTGGAGGCGTCATCTAAAATTATATCAGACTTCAGACACCGTCAAAGAGCACTAATGCGCGGCGCTATTTACATATTACGGTGGGATCGGCATATTATCGCGTTTTCAAATTCGTCTGTTTCCTTCAGCTATGTACGAGGGTCGGCCGGTTCTGCGTGTTAAACCATACTCTCACCCCGAGTGCGCTTTGCAGGCTCCTAACCCAGCGATAAGGATCCTTCCTTGCAGGAAGCGTCAAGCTTTGCGATGAGCAACAAGGATGATACTGTTATTTATGTAAGCTATATTTACAGTTAACGGCTTCGGCGTAGCTCTGAGACGTACGAAACTGATTCTAATGCCTCTAGGTATGTGGGGAATTTCGTCCAAGTTGTTCGACCCATCGACACCTATGGACATGATGTGCTTTAGCGATAAGTTCTAAACGTCAGAGGGTGATCAACTCAGTAAGATCGGTGGCGGCCTCATGAGGTTCCTAACCGTTAAAATTAGCGCAGCAAAGTTCATGTTAATCAATTTCAATCGCGCGAGTCGACTTCTGAATTATTAACTCCCCTCCTGAATGCATCGCTTTTTAAAGTGATATATGAGGTCTCTGCCTAAACAACCTAACAAAAGAGACGTAAGCGGGTTTTGGCGATAGGATATTAAATTACGCCAAGTAAGGTAATCAGGACTCGGTCCTAGGGCATGCTGACTGGACCTACGTACTCGTTAGTTGATTCAATACACGACAAACAGACTGCCCTAGGACCATCAGGCTAACCCGAAATGTGGAACGATGCGACGAAAGGGGATGACACCCTTCTATACGTGACCTTCGCCCAAAAAACGTTATTACCTCCACAGTACTACGAAGGTCCCGTTCGGTGGGTGAAGACCTAGTACCTCAGTTATACGTAAGCTGCCAATCCCTACCTCTATTAGCGCGACTCTCGGTAGTATGTGCACCTGCGCGGAGCTAAGTTTTCAACGAGACGCCGACACCAGCGGTGTGTTAAGTCACCTACCCATGAGACGCTCGTAGTGCGCGTAGTGCCACACGTTCTTTGCGCTGTCTCTAAGTAGCACTACTCACTGTAGGGGTCCCAATTTAATCGAAACGTAACTTTGTATGTCATCAATTTAGGTTTTTCCGGAACTTTTGCCCCGTTTGGGGAATACTTCTAATTCCAAACCGTTGCTAAGAGGCTATCAGCAATGCCGCCGTATGTCTGTAGGCGAAACCCCGCATGGAAACAATGATTCTGTGCTGCCCGATTCGGTATATATCTGTCCGCCTGCTCGCAGAAAATAAAAAAAAGGGATGTGGGAATAGCTAGCTAAACATAGGGAGGGGGACCTATTATCCTGAAGAAAGCGTAGATTCCTTATGCAGTAGTCGGACCAGGACCATAGATTCGGAGGCGAGTTAAAATAGCGCGCCTACAAGAAGGCATGGTTTTACGTTCGAAGGTAAACATTGATCTTATGAACATTTGCAATCTGAATTTGTCACTGCACCTCAGTGGGGACCGTGTGCACTCAAGCTTAGATCTGCCAAATCAGAAGGACTCCGGAGTTGTCTCTTAACGTCCACCAGGAGCAATCCTAATCACTAGCCACGGCTATTCAGCAAGCCTTGTTGTTACGCTTTCATCCCAAAGAAAAGGACGCAATCCCCAAGGTTCGGCGCCACTAAATCCGCCTTTTCGAAATGTACCCTGAGCGTTTGAACCGCAGGATTATCTTCCGAATAATGCATCTAATACGTAACCACTACACCCTGGGGATTACCGTTATCATCATGGGTCCTAACACCTTGCTTTCTGTCCGCGTAAGAATTTATGTATAGGCACCACAAAGTGGCCCAAGGGTGGAAAGGACTAATATAGTATCTGCGGCGCTAACTGAATGGAGGCTGGAGACGGGGTATTCAAGGCACATTTTTCGATTAGCATCGCTGGCGAACGTTCATGAAGTTATACGGTGCCGGTTGAATGTACCAACCAGGAGAATATAGCCATGGCGAGTTCTGACGAGTCGTTGTTGCCAGTGGTCAATTCCACAGGGCGGGACACGTTCTGAATCATCATAACCAGGCCTGCCTCGTCCGGCACCTGAACGGCAGTTCGCTACGATTTACTGAAAGTATACACGTGGCCGCGATCATGCAGAATAAGCCAGCCTGGAGCACGTTGCTCGCGACCTGCGTTAAACCGAAAGTACGATGTTGGGATCTGATATGGGAACGTGGCGAACACACCTTATAAGAACGACTGTATCGATAGCTGATGCACTTATGTTCTACTCATTTCCGATGGACCCAACTTTTTCAAGCCTATCTGAGTGAACAAGGTAACAGCTAATACCACGGGTTACCCATGAACCTCCAAACGCATTACGCTACTCATGAGTCCAAGACAAAGACGCTCCGTTACACCCACCAGAGTGGTTAGTAATCTAAGTGTGCGTTTCGATATACATGTGCAGG
>NW_024705322.1:0-20500 GCF_018977255.1 Callorhinchus milii | reverse complement strand
TTCCAAAGAACACAGGATGAGATGTTATTATCCTTTGTGCAAGCACTTCCAAGAGTTCATGAACAGTGAGCCTGGTGAAACTTGGGGAGCGCATCGTCAGTAGTGAACCTTTGGGTCCTAGGGTGTTTCGGCCTTTCATACTATACACCCTCCCAAAGGCGGCCAGCGACAGGGTGATCAATCCTACGCTTGCGTCCCATTCCCAATTAGTCATAGGAGTTGCCTTGTTGATAGCCAACATCCCATGGGACTATGCATGGCAGGGGCGTCCTCATCCTGAGTCAAGCATTGTTGACTGCATACCTCCTGCCTCTCACTTTGGGGCCCAGCTGGGGTCTTTCCTCTTCATCCAGAGCCACTGACTGCTGCTTCTGCCGCCTCCGATACAGCTCTGATTGCCGAACGCTGGCTCTGGCCCTTAATTCCCAGGTCTCTAAGCAGTCTGGTTGTAGATGTTGCCACAAAACTCTGCAGCCCACCTCCACTGGTCGGACTTCTGTGTTCCAGCCATGATGCCGTGCTTCAGCAGCTAGATCGGCATAGCGCAGATGTTTTCGCTCATAAGCCTCATCTACTGAGTCCTCCCAGGTACTGTGAGCTCAATGATGAAGACCTTCTTGAGCGAACGGGACCAGAGCACCATGTCAGGTCTTAGGGTGGTGGTTGCGATCTCCGGAGGAAACACAAGTTGCCGGCCAATGTCAGCTAGCATTTCCAGTCGCGGGCCAAGCGCAGCTGGTCTCGCTCTATTGGTGTAGAGCCGCTCTTTGGTGGTTTAGCCCCTTCGCGGACATTAAAAAATTTGAGTACGACGTTTCGCTAATAATTACAATCAGCTTCATCGGGCAAGAATGGTGAAGCTCTCCTGTTGCTTCCGGTCTTAAATAGAGCAGCATCAGGGTGACGTCATCATTTAATTCTATTCATATAAATAAAGCGATCTGACCCAAAAACCGATATTATGAATAATATTGGTCGCGAAAGCCTACGTGTTAAATATAACACGTTTTAGTCGACCAGCCCATTGGCTTTCCAGACCAACAACATCCAGAAGCGTTTGTTTAATCAAGAAAACTCTGGACTAGTTTCAACATCTTGGTCTCATCAGCTGAGTCGCGGGCTTGTTCAGTAAATGCTGCTGGTAATCAGATGTTATTGGTAAGAGCACTCGATCTAAAATGATGGGGCAATGTTCAACGCAAAATCAACATTGTATACAGAACTCAAATTACGTGTCAACTTCTTATACAAATTACAAAAAAAGGTTTATTCTATGAGCCTATTTGTTCTCCAGATCAATATTATGCAACAGCAAAACCACTGTACGTTGAAGGAGAAGAAGAAAAAAAAAACCCAGTCAGTTATTTATTCATTGCACAAACGTCGATCACGTGTGCCAATTTTTTACGGATTGACATTGCCCATGCTCCCTCCCCGGGAACTGCTTGGTTGGATGAAATTCGCCACCTCGTGAGACGCGGGGAATGATGAAGCCCTGGATGGGAAGGGACTAAGGTTGGGACCTATTTGGAGGTGGCAGTGGTGGGGGTGGGTGGGTGGGCGGCGGGCGGGCGGGCGGGCGGGGAGCGGGTTGCCATTTGAAAACCGAGAGTATTTCTGACAGAAGCTGATAAAAATTTCCTTGCAATGTGCTGCTGCTGAACTGACCATTAGCACTCCAGGTGTATTGGTGGTGCGGTTCCATTGGAGGCCTGAAGCATACATTCATTTTGGCATTCCCCGCCCCCTTTAAATGTGTAAACTCATAGTCTCCTTCTTTCGTATGAGCTGATATAGATGCAGAGCAAAAGCTACAATTTCACATTCGGGTGTTCAAGCCAAACAACCGCATCAGGAGCAGCGGAGTGTATCACTGTGATGTCTCCTTCTTATTTGTGTGACGGTGGCAATGCGTCGGTATTACGTTGTGTGTAATTAATACGATGCAACTCTCGTTACTCCTAGTGAGACGTCATTATTATATGTTATTCTTGTGTATGGCAATGTGTTCAGATGCAGTAAGATGAAATAACAGACCTGCAGACAAGATAGAGAAGAGCGAGATAAGTGAGCTGCTTTATGGTAATTGGATTTTATATTTATTAGGATCTGAATTCGAGCATAAATTCGGTGCTTTCAATTTAATGTTCACGAATCTGAGTCCCCTTGAGCCTCTTGGAGCCCAAAGCTTAATTTGAAATTGCGAAATTTTAAAAATATGGAAAGGTGCACCACTGCTACTGCTTGCCCACACAACTGCTGGCAGATGGTCCTCCATTCGAGGCTACTCTAGAAAAGCCATCCATAGGATTAGTTTGCTTACTCTTCCGTATAGGCCACACAATTGTATCAGAATATGTATTAATAGTCGGGGAATCCGATGAGCTATGAAGCTAGTTTTTTCACAGATTTCCAGTTGTTGAGGTACGTGGTTAGAACGTTACAACAACAAAGAATACAAAAACACACATTTTACCAATCGTTTCAAATCTAGAACACATTTTACCCTGCCATACACACAACTTGTTGATTGACTACCTGTGGTCTACCCGTCCAGGCTGCTGGGTGGACAAAGGCGAAAGGAAATTTAGAAACTTTCCCAATCGTTTCAAATGCCTCACCGGGAGATCAAATCGAACCAGCGACCTCTGTATTGCGAGTGCGGTGAGCTGCTGACCATTACACCACATCAGCAACCCCACGAAACGAGGAACAAACTTAAAAAACGCTTCAAGCATGAGCGTCTGAGATGTCCCTTCCTCCAGGAAATTTAGTAAAAAAAAATTTACCCGTAAAAACAAAGTTTTTCACTATAAATCCTTTATATGCGTGGCGGCTAGAGTCCTCTCGTCCTCTGGCTTGAGATGGCTGCCACCTATGGGTCAGATGATTGTCTGCCAGCATTAAGCAATTGGTAATTACATATTTAACATTTTTTCCCTAAACAGTGTAAAAATTTTGGAAAAATTTTCACGAAAATTAATTATCACGCACAACGAGTCTGTGTGGAAAATGTCAGCTCGATTGGATCACGGGAAGTGTGTTAAACAACGACCGAAAGATGTGCACGGTCGTAAGCAAGCAAGCAAGCACGCAAGCACGCAAGCAAGCAAGCGAACTTAATATAAAGGATTTAAAAAAGACAAAACCAGTCCATTAAATGGAAGGGACACATGGGGTTTGGTTTACCCGCAACCCATATCGCTAAGCGTGGGTTTCTTTCGTTCTTTGCAGTCTTGTTGACATTTCTAGAACAAAGCCCGTTCGAATGTGGCCACTCCGAACTATGCTTCTTAAGTTGTACTACTTTGTATACGGATACAAATATTTATCCCCCTTATTTTGTGGCCCGAGAATTGATGTTGCAAATAGACCGTATTTTATAGGTCCCAATAAAATACACGAACACCACTGCGCACATAAGACAATTGTATCGTAGGTAATGAAAAGCATAGCGCATGAAAGAATATATAGCGCATGAAAGAATATATATGCAGTGTTGTGTATATAAAGTAAAGATTGAAAAGGCTACTTTATTTTGAATTAATTTGTCAAAGGCCAGCTTCAGCAATAGCTCCACTTGACGGTGCCCATTAACGTGAGTTTGTATACGAGAAGCTGGGATGGAGTGGTGGCACAGTGGTTAGTACACTTCGCTATGAACCCAGCAATCTATTTCGATATCTGAAACTACAAAAGCATGACGGGCAGGGCGTGTGGAGACCTTCATCCGGTAGTGGATCCACAAAGGGTTGTATGTTAATATTATTATTTCAAACCGATCCATTGTGATGTATATTACGGGTACATTTAAATCAAGTGGCTCAGCCGTTGTCGTTTAACCTCGGTATCATTATACCGCCATCAATAACCATTTGAACTGAAGAGAAATAAATCGGCAGAATTTTGTCTCACAAATTAAAATGCGACAATAATGACGTGGAATCAGACCGCCACGGTAATAGTGTTCTGCAGAAGACAGAGAATACTGCCGTGGACGAGAAGCAGGCGATGCTATTTTTAACCGGAAAACAGATTTCTGGTCGATCAATAAAAGCAAAGAAAGAAAGCCTAGCAGCGTGGGTCCCTTTGGCTTGGGTATCTGCAAATAATACCGCCACGTGATTTCATTTCATTCATTTCAAAGGCCTGCTTATTTATTTTCATTTCGACAGCTATGTGTACTCTGTATATTGTTTTTTGCGTGCGACGTTTTTTTTCATGAATTTGAAATTATATTAATCAATCCCTATCTTTTGCGCCATTTTAGAAAATGTGTTCCGGGCACGTTTCTCTTTGTACGCATTTAATTGTTTTATAAATGCAACGAAAAGCGAAAGGCACAGCCCTGCAATTCCTTGCGCATGCTACTGCTGGTGGAAGGGCCTCCACTATGGGGAGCTCTACGGGGCCTCTCTAGAAGGTGCTTGAGACTTGACATGCGGCTCCCACGCTGGCCAGATGTGTTGTAAGAGGTGGACATACCAACACTTTACCCCTCCACATGCGACCTGTCGCTGAATGTAATGTGATTTTGAAAAAGATGTAACATTATCTTTTAATAGCTTCTTCTTCTTCTCAATAGAAGAATGGCATTAACAAGAAACAATGTTAATTATGGGTTAAAAAAAAATACTATCTATAAGAAAGGTTTTTTTTGGGTTAGATATATATACGCGATTTAACAACAACAAAAGAAATAAAACACCCTGTATTGTGGATAATATTGGTCGCGAAAGCCTACGTGTAAAAACATATATCGAAAAACATGATGTAAAAAATTACCAGTGTGAAAGACACGTTAAATGTGTAATTATCATCATCATAAGCCTTGGTCAGTCCACTGCTGGATGAAGGGCCTTCTCAAATCAACAACATCTCCCATGATACCGCGATGTAGGAACATTTGTAAAATCTGTCTTGATATAATGAAATAACTTCAATGGTAAAAAAGCAAAGTGGCCAATGCCAGTAGAACACTGACTCTTCATACTTCACGTGTGGAAAGAGTGCAATGGATTTTGACATCGCTGGACCATGACGGATTGGTAAGAGCATGGGCAGGCTTTCATTCAGCAGTCGATAATGGCCAAAGATATTGACGATATGCTAATATGCTTATCTTTTATATGTATCTCCAACGATCTTTGTAATTAAAAATAAATAAATGGTATATATTCGTTTCTTTGTCTCGTGTATATGTGAATAATGTTGATAAATACATACATACACTGACACACACATATATATATACAGATGTAGGACCGTGTGTACATCTAATTACACCGGGGAATGGCAGTTCCATGTCCCATAACCGGCTCCAACTCACAGCACCATCAGTTCCCAAAATGCCGCAACGCCTTGCAACGCGAGGATGCGCCAATTAAAATTCCGCACCTGCACGGACATGTAGGGGGGAGGGAAGAGGAGGAGGGAGGGAGGGCTTCGGTGCTTTTGTGCACGCCAGCGTGTGTCGGAGTGGAAAGAGCGGCGAGGATTGGGGAGACCGAGTGACTATCTCCATGGAAACAAGAGGAGCGGCAAAGAGATATGCGGTGCGGAGAGGAAGAGAGGGGGGTGGGTATGGGTAAGGGGAGGGTTTGTGGGTTGTGGGTTGTGGGTGGGGGCGGTGGGGGGAGGAGCGGATATGGGCTGGAGAAGGTTGATGTGCACGTGGGGCGAGGGGGCAATGCGATTCGAGGTAAAGCCACTGCTGTTCAGAAATTGCCCGCGGTTGCTTCGATGTGTCCGGAGCGCGGATTGACGTGGGCAAGAGGCAGTCGCGATGATGGTGATAATGCTGGCCCTGAACATGCGCAAATATATCATAGCCGACGTTTCGGGCAACGGCCCTCCGAATCTCTGCTACGAAGGATCGGGCACTGCTTGGAATGCCGCGCGGACGCTATTTATATTTGTTCCATTTATATTAAGGTTGTCGAGGCGTGTTGAGTTTTCGTTTCTTGTGCACCATGCACCACTGACAAAGCAGTGTTGTCACACAAAATGTTCAATTACGATCAAATGCTTGTAATTATGTAACCCCTGACCACCCGGCGATTTGATTAACTGTCACGGTCACGATTTGACATTTTTTTTTCATCTTTGCGTCGTTTATATTTTTTCTCTCGTCTTTCTCCGGTGGTGGGGGGGGGGGTGTGGGCCGGTTTTTTTGTCCACTCCCAAAATCATAAACGTAACGTCGGCACGTAATTTGCCCGTGGTTTGCATGAAATTGTAAGCAAGCCAAAGTCTCACCCACGTGACTTCATGCGCGTTCCGTGAGTGAGTTAAAGCTCTATCCCAATCAACGACTAGATGCATTGCTACAAACCCAATTATGATAAAATGATATTCCTAGTAATACAAAGGATTGGGGGCAAAAGGGCTTTGGAATAATATCGTAATACAGCATTGCTCCAATGCAATTATACTGCGAATTTAAAATGCCGTCTTTACACACTAATCGTATTGTATGATATTGCATTTTTGTAAGAGGCATAATGAAAATTATTTTATTGATCAATTTTACGCCTAGTGCGAGTCTGCGTATAATTTGTAAAGGCTGACCTCATGTCTATTGACTGGTGCAGAATCCACAACAAATCGACTTTCCCTGCATCATTTTCGAATTATTTATTTATAAAAATGTAAAAAAATAACGTGAAGGTATTTATGCTAAATCAACAAACCAATGTTTTTTTTTTATAAAAATGCTCATTCAGAACCGGTTGCTCTCCTCACGGTCCTCAACGTGGAGCACTACAATTCTTGACACTTATTCCATAAGATTCTACATTCTATACGAGTCAAAGAATATTCCGGTGGCAGAATAACTTTCATAGGAGCACACATTTAAAGGTTAGAGCAATTTGAAACGTCGCTACTCCCACCTCTTTGGTGTCACTATCTTTATTATTATTATTTGTCTTCCAAACTTCTTCCGTCATTTAATTTCAACTCAGTGTTTCTGTGTTACAGGGAATAATTTTAAAAAAAACTTTTTTAAAACACGCTTTTATTAAATGTACTAGTAATGGAAGAAATCCACGACTCCAGGAAGTGGAGCTTGCCATAACGTAAGGGACCGTGGCCAAGTACAGCCAACGTCAGTTGACCGTGGACAATTAGACCCAAGCCAAAACATAACATATAATAAATAATATATAAATATATATTTTTATAATGGAATATAGTATTGTCATCAGAATGACATAAGTATACCAAGTTTGCAGTCGATACCACATTGGGAAGTGGGTTAAAATTGAGTTACAAGATTTGAGGATTCAACGACAACAACAACATACAGAGTGAGTTAAATCAAAGCGTGAAATAAAAAATCCCGTGCCGCCAGCTTCCCAGCTTGTTTCCATGGCAATGGTCCGCAGCCAATAACAATAATTATTATTGGTGGCTGTCGAGAGTAGCCCAGCCAGCAGCCAGCCAGGAAAGTCGAGGCATTGATTATTATTTTTAGTGTTTGTTTAATTACTCTTTGGTTCTTTCGGTAAAGTCACGTAGTTAGAAATTAATTAAAATAAAACAAATCACGACGTTTCGATTGCAACACAAGCAATCATCATCAGGTGGGAAAACCACAGCAATATTTTTTTTTTACTGAAGTGGCTGCCGTGGCAAGAGCAAAAAAAAGTTTCTTGCTGTGGATTTCCCACCTGATGATGATTGCTTGTGTTGCAATCGAAACGTGATTTGTTTATTTTTAATTTATTTTTAACTACGTACTTTACCGAAAGAACCAAAGAGTATATTCCTGCAGTCACGAAAAATAAATAATTATATTGCTCGACTTTCCTGGCCTGCGGTGGCTGGCTATCTCTAATTGCTCATGTTGTCTCTTACTTCGATCACGGGTGCTGTGGCCAGCAATGGTAAATATTCATATCTATGTATATAAAAAGGACATTTGTGAATATGTGTGTCTGTTCGAAATGTTTAGCATACTTTCCGACATGCAACAAACTTGAAATTTGGCATGTGGGTAGCTGCCAGACTGTACACAATCAAAAGTATAAACATTGACTTTTGTATTTTAGGGGGGGGGGGCGCAATAATGGATATATTTTGCACGGCAAGTGAGCGATGACGTCACATCTGTGATGTCACCCGCATGCGGCAGCGTCACGCAGTGTGTCTGCTGACGTCACGCATCCCCCCCCACCCTCCGCGGAGACCGTGTATTAACACAAGACAAGAATCCAAGTCTTGGGCGAAGCCGGGAAGTAAAGCTAGTCTTTTACTAAAAGGCCCATTTCAATTGTGGCTATTACCAGCAACAAAAATATGCGCATTTCCAACGGTGTATATATTGTTTCGGTTGACATTAAAGGAACTCCTTTGCTTACAAACTTTCAAAGATACGAACAGACCCGTCTGTATGTCCAGTTGCCTGTTTGGACCAAGAGTCGTAAGTTCAACCACCGTGCAATAGATGGGGGTGGTGGCATCTACATCAACAAAGCATGAAGAACCAGTGGCATCTACATCTACAGGAGATTATACAACTTTTAAAGGCATTCCCCGTGTTTAGTGTAGATGCCGTACAACATGTTTGGAATCGATAGGAGTAAAGTTGGACTTACGAACAAATCGACTTACGAACAGACCTCTGGAACCTAACTCGTTTGCAAGTCGAGGAGTCCCCGTACTCTAACCACCCCTCTTTAGAAGACTCACGATGTATCTATACACTACAACGATTGTGCGATTGTCACGATGGTTCAAGTGGCTTCCCAAGTGGGTGGTGGAATGGCAAGGCGATTGAGATAAGAGACGCAGATTGATAGGCATATGCTCTCTGTCCTGAATGACAAGAAGCGTATGAAAGTCAGCTCTGACAAAGTCCTCATTTTGCGCATTAATGAGTAAACACTGAGATGAATTTAAACCAGTGCTAAGTAACTGATGAAATTCTCAGACAGATTACTAAAAAAACTCCACTCAATTTAGACTGCAGTTGGGTAAGGGAATTAATTACACGTGTGTAATTATTATTGCCATAATGCAGCAAGGACATGTTTGGCTTAAGGATAATTCATGACAGTCGTGAAACCAATAGCATAAACACATTTCCAATACATTTTACAGTGGGGGCATTTTTTAATTCAACAAGTGTCTGCGGAATAAGAAAGTAAAGAGTTTGGTTTAATTAACAATAAAAACAACCAATTCATTCAGACGCTGTCTTCCCGACAGACCTGTTCTTCACCTGAGGACGGCTGCTTGCGTTGTGGCCGAAACGTCGTGAGAATTATTTTATTATGTTTTATTTTATTATTTCATTATTTCCCTTCTACGTGACTTTACCGAAAGAACCAAGAAGATGAACAACAACCAAATTCAACCCGTGTCAGTCATGGGTGGTCACGAGTGCACTCACTTCTAGCCACAGTAGAGAAAGTGGCACACAAGCCGAGGTTGCCCCCCAAATTCTGGTTGGTGAGGTCAGCTCATCCAATCATCCACTGGGGTCGACATTGTGGTTGACCTTCGCCATAGCAATGTGAAATGTACCCCACTGACCCAGGGCTATGAATGGGCGATGGCCACCACCGCAATGCTCATTTGAGCAAATAATCACGTTTACTTTGCGTGCACTAACCACAGGACCGCCGTTCCACATCGTTTGATTTAATTGTGACAATGAACCACATCATGAAATCATTCATATTTAATATCTACGCAATTATGAAAATTTGTTTACCCTTCTATCTGGCAACAAAACTGACGCCTTTTGGCGCCTTTTGGCGTCATCTGGTCCAACCCATGTGAGACTAGGCTCTAAGGAAAGCTGTCTCGGGTGTGGACCAATCAACTTCAAGGACAGTGCACATTATCAGAGTTATCTCTTTTGTTTGTATTATGACTGCAGGTATTGCGGTCTATACAAACATGACTCCTTGTAAAAAGGTGTCAGTTTTGTTGCCAGATAGAAGGGTAAAAAACCAATTATCATATTTTTACTGGCAAATGAGGTTCCATAGTGTAGATCTTCGCAATTATTTATATATAAAAAATTACATTAATTTGACATTATATTATTTTTCACCATAAGACATTTTTTTTGCCAGGGCTGTGATTGTCACCAACATAAGTTGTGACAAATTAGAGCCAACTTACTTTGTTCACTTGGGCTTTGCAATTAACCTGCTAAATTCCACCGGTGTGGCCTCACGCCCTCAAGCATGCTTTGTTAGTGCTGAGAAGAGGACATCTCGTGCCCATGCTCAATTCAAAAGCTAAAAAATATATATAAATGTGCGGCCGTGAAATGTCCTGCTAAAGCCGCTGCTAGCGAAACGGGCCAACACGAAGCAACTCAAGGGAGAGCCTCTAGAGTGTAATTCGGGCTGCTCTTCCATGCTGGACAGATGTCTTTGAAGAAGAGGTCACAGCACCCACCCAGCACACCTTTACCCGACCACATGCAAACCCTGCTGATTGTCTAACCACAGTCCACCCAATCTGACACTTCTGTGTTGACAAGAGGCGGGGGACTTTAAGACAAAAAAAACTTGCACCGTCCTTTCAACTGCCGCGGCAGGAGATCGGATCGAGCTGGTGCCCCATGGATTACAAGTCCAGTGTGCTCACCATTACACTGCAGTAGCGAGTAAATCGAAACGGAGGCAACTAAAACAACTCAAGTTACCTAAATTTAAGCTGGCAAAGGTGCGTTTTCTTACTGGCTAGTTGAATGGGAATGTCAACCTTTAACCCAACACCACACCAGTAGAACAAATGCAATTTACTGGGAGAGCACATTACGCGTGCCTTGAACCCACTACCGCAAAATAAAAAGGATGTGCTCTCATTATACGGGTGAAATAAGTCAGGGTTAAAGGAACAGCCCTTCAGAGTCTTGCTCACGCTGCTGCTGGAGGATGGGCTTCCACGAGGGGGAGGTATAGACGGCCCCTCCAGGGGAATCTTGGCCTACTCTTCCACACTGGCGTCTCGGAAGATGTGGGAGTATGCACACTCTTTATTATGACCGCACCGCATGAGACCTGTCGACTGGCAGTGATGTAACCCATTTGTACTGCCAGATGGATGGAGACGGGGGCATTTTAGAAGCTGGCAAATGAACGTGGCCTATTTTTTAATCCTTTATATTAAGTTCGCGTGCTTGCTTGCTTGCTTGCGTGCTTGCTTGCTTGCTTAGGACCGTGCAAATATTTCGCTCGTTTTTTAACACCACTTCCCGTGATCCAATCGAGCTGACATTTTCCACACAGACTCGTTGTGCCAGACAATTATTGTTCGTGAAAAAAAATTCCCAAAATTTGACACTTTTTAGGCAAAAAAAAAATATTTTACATATATTCAAATATAACGCATTCATGGCTTTGGCTGAACGTCAGAGTGTAAGAGCCCAGAGCGTAACCCCTCCACAGGCCGTGGCGGAGTAGCGCAGTTGGTAGCGCCCTCGCTTCCCATGCCAAAGGTTGCTGGATCGATCCTCGCGTCCTCCACAGGCGAATATATTTTTTAAATCCTTTAAATTAAGTTCGCTTGCTTGCTTAGGACCGTGCAAATCTTTCGCTCGTTTTTTAACCCACTTCCCGTGATCCAATCGAGCTGACATTTTCCACACAGACTCGTTGTGTGTGACAATTAATTTTCGTGAAAAAAAATCCAAAATTTTACACTGTTTAGGGAAAACTAATTAAATATTTAATTACCAATTGCTTAATGGTGGTAGACAATCATCTGACCCATAGGTGGCAGCCATCTCAAGCCAGAGGACGAGAGGACTCTAGCCGCCACGCATATAAAGGATTTATAGTGAAAAACTTTGTTTTCACGGGTTTACTTGTTACGTGATGAAGCGCACATGTGAAGGTTTAACATGCTTGGTGAATGTTTTATCTTTTATGAAGCAATACATGTTTCATGGCCAGCTTTGAGTGCATTGCAATAAATGTGACATTACGCTCAGATTAAACGTCGTCGGCAGTGCCACTTGTACACGTTTAAAAATAACTATTTACTGTTACACTAGGGGTTTTTTCTCCCCAACAATTCATATTTACATCCAGGTAAGAGTCCATTGAGAGTACAAGTCTCTTTGTTAAGGGAGACCTGGATTACAAAAAACATACAAAAGTAGATAAGGCACAAGAAGAAGCAGCGCAATAATTGCAAATAACATTGAACAAAGATAAAATTCAAGGTGCAGCCCTGAAATGTATTTCAGCCCGAACTTGTCAGTAACATTGCTGGCAATAAAGCAGTAAAATAGCCGAAAGGAGAAAAAGATGTTGTGTACCACAGAAACGAGGTCTGTGATTCATTTCAGGGATTGCGAGGCTGGATCATGTCAGAAATTAACAGACGAGGAAGAAGGGAAAAGTGGCACTCATCTCAGACAAGCTGAAAAAGTCAAACGATATGGCTTCAGTGCATGTGAGAATAACACTAAATAAAACTGTACCCGATGTCTCTCTCTCTCAACCTGGTACATTTCCGAGCAGATAATTTTGATTGGTCTGGAGCAATAAAACAAAAAGTTACTGCAATCACAATGCCGCGTTCCGTATAATTCCTTGTTTAAACATGCACATAAACCAGGTCTGAAATATCCACAACTGGCACACCACATTTCGATTTAAAGCTTTCGTGACTGCAGGGATTCATCTTTTTGGTTCTTTCGGTAAAGTCACGTAGAATGGAAATAATACAATAATAAAAATAAAACATAATAAAATAATTCTTACGACGTTTCGGCCACAACGCAAGCAGCCGTCCTCAGGTGAAGAACAGGTCTGTCAGAAAGACAGCGTCTGAATGAACACCACTAGGCTTGGCAGTGTATATTTAAGCTGGGTTGGAGGGGGGAAGAGCGCCTTGACAAAGGAATTTGCATATCAAGAGGAATTTAGCATATTTATGGAAATGCAGGTATGTGATTAGTACTACTTATGCCCGTGCATTATGCAGGATTAGCGGCATCAAAGGGAGGGGATATGGGAAATGCAGGTATGTGATTAGTACTACTTATGCCCGTGCATTATGCAGGATTAGTAGCATCAAAGGGAGGGGATAGGGGTAGCATTAATTAAGGGAAGGAGTGTTAATAGTATGTAGCTGCAGTAACTAAAACCACCACGTAAACAACTAAAGTATAAACTACATGTAATGTATTACTTACTGTTAGTAACTCAGCTTATTGTAGAGTATATTTAGTATACTGATGATACTATGTAGTTTATACTTTAGTTGTTTACGTGGTGGTTTTAGTTACTGCAGCTACATACTATTAACACTCCTTCCCTTTATTAATGCTACCCCTATCCCTCCCTTTGATGCTGCTAATCCTGCATAATGCACGGGCATAAGTAGTACTAATCACATACCTGCATTTCCCATATCCCTTCCCTTTGATGCTGCTAATCCTGCATAATGCACGGGCATAAGTAGTACTAATCACATACCTGCATTTCCCATATCCCTCCCTATGATTCTGCGAATCCTGCATAATGCACGGGCATAAGTAGTATTAACCACATACCTGCATTTACCATAAATATGCTAAATTCCTCTTGATATGCAAATTCCTTTGTCAAGGCGCTCTTCCCCCTCCAACCCAGCCTAAATATACACTGCCAAGCCTAGTGGTGTTCATTCAGACGCTGTCTTTCTGACAGACCTGTTCTTCACCTGAGGACGGCTGCTTGCGTTGCGGCCGAAACGTCGTGAGAATTATTTTATTATGTTTTATTTTTATTATTTTATTATTTCCATTCTACATGACTTTACCGAAAGAACCAAGAAGATGGCACACCACATCTTGCTATGGCTGTGTCTCTTAGTCATTGGTTTACTTCAACCTCCTGCCACCCGGCAACTCATCATCATCATCACCATCATCACCGCCTACGATCAATCCATTCCGTCACCATCTCTCGCAATGCAATAATCCACTCAGCACCCCAAGCAAAAAAAAATATCCGACTGATTTGCTCGATCTCCTCGGTTGGCATCTGATGAGATGCTTTTCATTCCATGGCAGCAATTTCATTGTGTTATTGTTGACCATTGGGTATCCACCCACCCCCTCCCCTCTTAGCGACATGTCCTGGCCAAGCCCACTTACTTTTCTCAAGTCAAAATAGTGTCATTTACTCGGGTGATTCCAATCTGCCAGCCACCTGGAAAATGGGTCGTGAGAAATTAAGTACATCGTAGACAAAAAATATAGAAATAAAATAATAATAAATGAAAATAAATCAATTAAATCACGACGTTTCGGAGGCAACACAAGTCTCCGTCTTCAGGTGGGACCGTCACAGCTAAATTTACTGTATCAAGTGAGGAAAAATCCAAGAGACAATATCTTAAATACTGGTTAAGGGGGGAGGGGGCTTATCTGAATGTGGTAGTCATGGAATGGAACGGTGGGGGGGGGGGGGGGGCGGGTAATTGCTTTATCTTCATTTATTATAAATTTTTTTCTATAATTTTTTACCTACGTGACTTTACCGAAAAGAGTATGAATCCTTGCAGCACGAAAGCTTCAAATCTAGAATACATCGTAGACATCCGCATATTTCCTTGGTGACGCCTTGTCGGCAAGCACCAGTGCTTCCCCTTTCAGCCAAAACAGTCCGAAGCACTTTTCCGCGTAATAATTTATAGACGCCACATTTGTCGTGCCTTATTTTATCCCCATATCTTTTTTGTTTTCATAGGTAATTCAGGACGATAGGCTACAACAATACAGGATTATTACGGATGGGAATATCTTTTACTCTCGTGGTAGTGCCTTATGCCAATAATTCCTGCTCCAAGCCAGCCGAGCAGCATTCCAGAAAATACCGAGCGAAAAATGAAGTCTTCGCTAGAACCTTTTCCTCCGCGGAGGGGCCCTTTATTCTAGACAGTGCTGTGTATTATCCTGGAGTGAGCGGGCCCGACTATACATGACACGTGCGGCGGGTGGGTGGTTCATTGGGCGGGGGGGGGAGAGGAGTGGGGCAGTGCACAGAGGTCGCAATCGGGTACCCGATACCCGTACCCTACCCGATACCCGGCTACCCGTACCCGGCTGGGTACGGGTACCCGTTTGCGACCCTGGTGCAGCCGGGTACGGGTACGGGTAGACCGTGAGTCACTGGTGAATCACCGTTTGTCACTCATTTCCCATCGTCTTGTCTCTTCTTACAATTCAAGTTCCTAGAATCAACCCACCCGCGCCTGCAACACGGCTTCATCCCAGAGGTCGCAATCAGGTACCCGATACCCGTACCCTACCCGTACCCGGCCGGGTACGGGTACCCGTTTGCAACCCTGGTGCGGCCGGGTACGGGTACGGGTAAGGAATAAAAACCCGTTTGCGACCTCTGGCACGTGCGGCAATGGCATGGTTAGGCGGGATGAACGATGCAGCGGTTCCCAGAGACGCGCCGCCCTGTCGTGGATTGATGGCGACAATAATGGAGACGCACCTTATTGTAATAATAATAGACCTTCTCACAGCTCGGGATACTTCAATTATAGGTGTACACAGGCCGAGTTAATCATTCCCATATTGAACGGGCACGTGTGCGGCGAATGTTGAAAGGCTGTTTGCGCGCGTGCGCGCAAGAGCGTCGCTAACGAGATTGCGGGTTTCCGCGTCTCAAAAATTCAAGTCAAGCGTCACGCCATAGTCTCTTGTCAGCAGATGTGCAAACATCTGTTTGCATGAAGCATCTCTCGGAGCAGGTGGGCTACCGTGGTACCGTCAGGGTGGGAGGAATTGCATGGATGGTGGGTGTTGGCGTACGGTGGAAACGAGAGGTGTGGGACCAGTGGAAGTGGATCGAGGTGATGGAGACTGGCGATGACGATGGGCAATGGGTAAGGATTTTCTATTGTAAGGCACTCAAATGCTTCGGTGAACTCAAAGCATCTAACGTCGTAACGCATCTCAACCATTCCACGGCAGTCTAGCCAAGGGAACTCCCAGTGGCAGCTGTCCTTGTGCGGTGCATGGTATATGCTGCAGCACCAGCCTCCAAATGGTCACTAATCTGTCAGCAGGAGGCGATGTTGCTATGTGGATTCTCCCAATGAAGTTATTTGCGAGAAAAGAGCGAAATTTGCCAAGTTTGGAACCATAACGTCAACACATATTGTGTCATCTATAAAAAAAGAACAAAAAATATGTAACATCCACCGAGTATCAGCCAGTGGGTATTTGAGCATAATACACCCACAAAATTAGCCGGGATGACCGCCGGGCACAATCCACAAACTACGGCAACAAACGGTAACATACTGACGATCTGGCCGTGTGTCACAAACGGTGACCATGCGCCGGCATAACAGTGCCTATAACGGTTTAAATTTTGACACATAGGAACTCTCGGGGCTTTAGTAATGCCCCTCCATAACACATCTCAGAATTATTTTGCTGGCAATGCCTCCCCAAAAAAAAAAATATCTTGCATTTTTTTGACACCTGTCACAAAACCACCGCATGCACGCACGCAGGGCACCTGCCAACTTGAAATTCACGAGCAAAGGTGACAGAAACAAAGAAAAAAACAACCGTGACAAGGATGTATAAAAGCCATCGGGTCATCCCTACGCTCCACAGGTCAAAACTTCTCCAGAGCTATCCTGGGCGAGCGCATTTCGCTCAGCAATCGTCTCAAAGACCTGTGCTGGTGGCAAACCCCTTGGCACGAAGCTCTCGTTGAAAGCCTTCAGTTATGGCCCAGGCTGCTGTCAGCAGCACTTTGCCTCTGAATAGATCACTCTTAATGCACCCCCCCCCCCGCCAACCCCATTGGATCTCTGAAGCTGTGCACAATTGAGCCCAGTTCTATTCGCAGCGATATGTTCGGGAGCTAAATGCCAATGTCGAGGTCTGTTTGACCACGACCAGAGGACTTCAGGAGAGAGGTCGCAAAGTTTTCTCTTCTCACTGCATTGATAGAGTGCGGATTACAGTGGTTTACGATATGGTCCAAAGATCGGGCTGCATGGCCAGTTGTACTGTGGCTCAGTCTTTAGTCGATGGGACGGTACTTTAAAGCAATGAGGTGTTTATTCTGGACATCTGTGTGGTTCCATCCTGACGCTAGCATTGCTCTGGGTCTGGGTGAGATTATAGGATTTTGACAGCGCGATCCCAGTAGGGGGGTCGAGACTTGGGACAATGGCGAGGAACGCTGTCGAGGTCTTGGTCGATGGGTAGCTTGTGGTTGGGCAAGTGGACGTGGAAAGTAATTTGCAGTTTGCATGTCTCTGCGGATGTTGAGTGGCAGAATGTTCGCCTGCAACAGACAGACGGTTGGGATTGGTGTTGGTTTCAGTGTTCCAGTTATTATTGAACCTGGTGGTGCACTTGAAAAATAATTAAAACATCGTGTCTGTGTAAACATCATTCCTCACACGTGGCACGTGTGCATACAAACATACATCTTCTTATTCTGGTCCTTGGCCTCTATGACAAGTTTGGGTTACGACCGTTTTCTTAACTGATATCTGCTGGCAGTGGTCACTCTCCAATTATCTCTGTCTGTCGCTGCGTTTATGAATTGGAACAGCTTCGAAGCCCGTCGACCTTAAGATGTTTGATGTCCGGTCAGATCCTGGTCTTGCCTCTGTCCCCTTCCCAAGCACATCTCACCAATGTTCGCTTCCATTACCATCTTTTGCAGTCGTTTGCCATTCATCTTGGTGTGTTCTGCCCAAGCCCACTTACGTTTCTTAAGTCAATGTGATGTCTTTACATTTGGTGTATGTTCGCTATTCCGTGTGTGCCTCTAATTGCATGTCAGTATAATTTTGCTTATTGGCACACTTTTCCTTCTATTCCATTTTCTTATCGATGTCCATGGTTTTGCTCAGTATGCCAAAGTACATAATAAGCACCGATTAAAATGTCTTCTCTAACAGGTAAATCTTGACTTGATACATTTTCAAAAAGCATCCAACCTGCTGTCATCAGCCTCTTTAATTCCACATTGTGTTTATCCCAGCCTGTCTACAATACCTTTAAAGTGTGTTCTACTTATATCTCTCAGAGAGACATGGACATATTTCTGCAATATGTACTTACAATTTTTTTAGCCAACTGCCATAACATGGCGAGTGATGTAACCTGTACTCATACATCTCGGACTGATGGTGCAAGTAAATATCGATAATCGGTATGTCGTTTTATACGGGAAATCTGGACTTAAGCCGTTGTTAAGGCTTTCCAAGTATGGTTGAAATCATTAATGCATTAGAGCTGTATGTCCGTCCGTCTGTTGGCAACATGGGGCTCATAATAACCGCCGTGATTCAATGTGAGCACAACTTTAGAGTTGTGTTGCTGTTCGGGGACTTTGAAAACTGGCGTTGATATTCGTGGATTTGATGTTCACGCTGTTCTCCAGAAACGCATTTTCCCCGCAAACATGAAGGGGTTTGCCATGGTTTCATTTCTCACCCGAACATTTCTGCTCGGCCGGCTTAGAGTAGGGATTGTCGGCATACGGCACTACCACGAGAGTCCAAGGTATGGACATCCATAAGAATTCTATATTCCTACAATCCTATAATGGAAAAAATATGAGATGAATGTAGCACGTCAAAATAATTCGCAGAAAAACATTCCAGACTGTCCCGGCTGAAATTCTGCACATTGTGTGTGGCGTGATAAACTCCCTCTGTTTAACCTGAAAAGCATATCTCTGGCTCCTGCAAACACACTCGTCATGTATTTTGTATATATAATAAAAACTGCATTTAGAGTGTATTGAGGAGTGCAATAAAGTGGTGCTCCGTAAGCGTGCGTCTCATCGCAGTCGGCACACAGCACGGGCTCCCAGTGGTGCCCAATGTATGCCGGATTTAACTCGGGGTGGTCAGAGATTTAGCATAAGACGGCATCGACTCACTTAGAGCAGGTGCCAGACTAATGCCGCCTGGAAATTAAGCCTCTGCTAGCCTGCTTACGCAATGAGACTCTTCTTAATGACAGATGTTGATGGGTTTTTTTTCTGACAAGTCACCTTTGCCTCATATCAAGATATACATTTGCACGTTGGTGCCATAAAATATGTTTCATTTTGTACTATTAAAGAAATGTTGTACGATTAAAGGAATTATAGTATGGCCTAGACCTGCAGTCATTTGATAATTTTAACACTTTCCAACTAAGGTCGAATGTGTTAGCGCTCAATCAGTATCCGTGTGTCTATATAATCTTGTGTTGCCATTTTGGACTTGGGGTTTAGAAAACTGGCCAAACTGACCAAAGGATTGCTGTGTGCTCACCATTGCATCACGACAGCCTGCATGCAAATGTCAATGCCCCGCTGAAAATCAGCCCTAACATTGAGACTTTCCCGACTAAAAAGTTGGCATCATTTTAAAACGTAACTTTTTGCAGCCAAAACTAAATCATGTTGGGTTTTTTGATTCAGCAACGTAGTGAATGAATGCACTATTGGCAGTTTTATTATCAGTTGGCATTGTTCTTACTAGTAGGACTAAGCACACGAACTTTAGCTGCGTCATAACGTAAGAAATGCGAAGCCTGCGTAGGTCACGTGCAGGTCACGACACCTGCTACTGGGAAGCAATGCGACTCCCGCGACTAAAACTGGCCAAGATAGGAGGAAGACAATTACCCGGCGTGTTTACACGCCCGTGCCTTAAACACAACGCGCTGCCGGTGTGCATTACAGCAATAGAGCTGCGGTGACTCTCGGCCCTCCAGACTGCACGAGGCACAACGGAGAGAGCTGATCGATAGTGCTGGCTATGAGTCATGACAATGGGGTTTTAATAACTACTCCACAAAGGGAGACTGTTTGCACACACGGTGACCTTTTGACACGGCCGAATGCTAATGACAAAGATCCCCCCTCTTCCCTACACCCTGCATAGCATTAACAGACTTCTCCGGCTGTTATCGAGCACCTAAGAACGCCGGCACGGTACATGAGTGGCCAGAGCCTCACGTCCGGCCATCTTTGTCTCCCCAGTGGCGATGTTTACACACCGCATTCATAACTACTACTGCACTAATTTGATGCTGAATCGACCTAGGGGAGGCCCAGGACCGGTTCAGAAAATCGTCACTGGTGTTGGTGGTTGACATGGGCTGGAATTAAGCGATTCGTAGTACAGCTCGCTCACTGCTACACGAGACAATGCACACCTTGAACGAGTGTGGAGTACACAAGCATCTGCAGTCGATTTAACCTTCCTATAGATATGGTTATGGTGGTGGTGCTGCAGTAAAGTGCTTAGCGAGCTGAGCTTCGAGCTGCTGAGTTTGATTCTCAGCCATGGTGAACAGCAATGGCGTTAGGATGGGCCCTTTCTCTTCACACTCGACATAAATCAACAACATCACTATTGTAACAAAAGATAGACATAAATTTCGATTTAAAGCTTTCGTGACTGCAGGGATTCATCTCTTGGTTCTTTCGGTAAAGTCACGTAGAAGGGAAATAATAAAATAATAAAAATAAAACATAATTAAATAATT
>NW_024705321.1:0-54449 GCF_018977255.1 Callorhinchus milii | reverse complement strand
CACTCCCCCCCACACACACACACCACCTACACACACCACTCCCCCCCACACCCCATTCTCACCCACACACCACTCTTCCCCATGCACCACTCCCATACAGACACCCCCCCCCACACACACACCACTCCACATATACACACCAATCCCACACATGCACACAGACAACACTGTCACACACACACCATTCCCACACACAGACACCATTCCCACACACACAGACACCACTCCTTCACCACACCACTTCCCCCCGCACACTACGCCACTCCAACACACACGCCACTCCCGCGCACACAAATGCCACTCCCACAGACACACCCACCACTACCCCACACCACTCACTACACACACACCACTCCCCCTCACACACACCACTCACTGCCACACGCATCACTCACTGCCACACACACGCACCACTCCCCCCCTCCACACGCACCACTCCCCCCCCCCCACACACACCACTCCCCCCCCCCACACACACCACTCCCCCCCACCACACCCTCCCCCCCACACCACTCCGCCCCCCACACCACTCCGCCCCCCACACCACTCCGCCCTCCACCACACCATTCCCCCCCCACACACCACCCCACCCCCACACACCACTCCCCCCCCACACACACCACTCCCCCCCCACACACACCACTCCCCCCCCCACACACACCACTCCCCCCCCCACACACACCACTCCCCCCCACACACCACTCCCCCCCACACACACACCACTCCCCCCACACACACACACCACTCCCCCCCCACACACACACCCCACTCCCTCCCACACACACCACTCCCACATACACACACCTCTCCACCACCCCATACACACATCACTCATACCCACATGACACTCGCCCTCACACGACACCCGCCCTCACACACCCGCCCTCACACACCCGCCCTCACACACACACCACTCCCCATATACACACCACTGCTACACATGCACACCACTCCCCCCCACACCACTCCCACATATACACACAACTCCAACACACACCACGCCCACCCACCCACACCACTCCCCCTACACTCACACACACTCCCCCACCCCCCGCCCAAACACATCATTCCAACACACACACACAACTCCCACACACACACAACTCCCACACACATACCAGTCCCCCCCACTACGCACACTACTCCCCCACACCCACCACTCCCACACACACATCACTCCCACACATGCACCACACCCACACACACACCACTGCCACATGCACCACTCCCCCCCACACACCTCTCTACCACCCCATACACACGCCACTCACACCCACATGACACTCGTCGTCACGACACTCACCCTCACACACACGCCACTCACACACACCAAGCCTTGCCACAAACACTCCCACACCCACACCTTTCTCACCCACACACCACTCTTCCCCATGCACCACTCCCATACAGGCACCCCTCCCCCCACCCACACACACACCACTCCACATATACACACCAATCCCACACATGCACACAGACACCACAGACACCATTCCCCCACCACACCACTTCCCCCCACACACTACGCCACTCCAACACACATGCCACTCTCGCACACACGCCACTCCCACAGACACACCCACCACTACCCCACACACCACTCCCACACACACATCACTCCCACACACACCACTCCCCCCCCCCCACACATACCACTCCCACACACATACCAGTCCCCCCCACACACACCACTCCCTCACACCGACCACTGCCCCACACACACACCACTCCCACACACACCAGTCCATCCCCACCCCAACACACACACCACTCAAACACACACGCCACTCCCGCGCACACACACCGCTCCCACCCCACACATGCACCACTCCCACACACACCATTCTCAGCCACACACATCACTCCCACACACACACTACTCTCCCCCCCTCACACCACATCCCACCCACCCCTCCCACACACACCCCTCGCCCCCCACACACATTCCACCCACCCCTCCCACACACACTCCTCCCACACACACCCCTCTCCCCCCCACACACCCCTCGCCCCCCCCACACACACTGCTGGCCCACCCCCACACACACTGCTGGCCCACCCCCACACACACTGCTGGCCCACCCCCACACACACTGCTGGCCCACCCCCACACACACTGCTGGCCCACCCCACACACACTGCTGGCCCACCCCCACACACACTGCTGGCCCACCCCCACACACACTGCTGGCCCACCCCCACACACACAACGCTGGCCCAACCCCACACACACCCCTGGCCCAACCCCACACACACCCCTGGCCCAACCCCCCACACACACCCCTGGCCCAACCCCCCCACACACACCCCTGGCCCACCCCCCCACACACACCCCTGGCCCACCCCCCACACACACCCCTGGCCCACCCCCCCACACACACCCCTGGCCCACCCCCCCACACACACCCCTGGCCCACCCCCCACACACACCCCTGGCCCACCCCCCACACACACCCCTGGCCCACCCCCCACACACACCCCTGGCCCACCCCCCCACACACACCCCTGGCCCACCCCCCACACACCCCCCTCGCCCCCCCCACACACACCCCTCAGCCCCCCCCACACACACACCCCTCACCCACCCCCACACACACTGCTGGCCCACCCCCACACACACAACGCTGGCCCAACCCCACACACACCCTGGCCCACCCCCCCACACACACCCCTGGCCCACCCCCCCACACACACCCCTGGCCCCCCCCCCCAAACAAACATCCCTGGCCCACCCCCACACCACCCCCCCACACATACCCCTGGCCCACCCCCACACACACCCCTCGCGCCCCCACCACATTCCACCCACCCTTCCCACACACCCGCCCCCCCAAACAAACATCCCTGGCCCACCCCCACCCCACCCCCCACACACACCCCTCGCCTACCTCCACACACCCCTTGCCCCCCCCCCACCACATTCCACCTACCCTTCCCACACACACACACCCCTCACCCACCCCCCCCTGCACAAATAGGTACCACTGTCCCACCCCACATACCGCCAATCCTGCCCCACACACATATCACTCATCCCCCCCAACACATATCACTCACCCAATACACCCCCCTCCACACAGTCACTCACAAGTCTAGACACACACACAAAAACAGTAGTAATACCACCCTTATTGACAAATTAATCATTTGTATTGTTACGGTGTCTTTCACATGAAACAATGAGTGAGGTAACTGCAGATGCAGTTGAACAGGTAGGTTTTCACGAGTCTCATAAAAACTGATAATAATAATGCTAATCCTTGTGAGGGGCTAAGGGGGTGGCCTGGAGTCTAGCAGCCTAGTGACTGAAGGATTGGCCACTAATCGTGACACACAGAAGAGTTTGCCAAAAGAAAGCGGCAAGCAAGAGACTGATGCTGGAAAAGATCACAGAAGGAGGGAGAGGCCTGCGTGTTACTGAGAATCTTGAAGTAAATCCACTGTCAGGGAAACAATGGAGACTGGCAAAGGCTGGAGATGTTAGGGACACAGACCGTAAGGTAGGTAAGGATGTGAGCAGCTAAATTGTGGGTGAGCTGAAGCTTGTGGATGTTGAGCTGTGGAGGTTTGCAAAGAAGGCATTGGAGAACGCTAGTCATTAGGTAACGAAGGCATGGAAAGGGCTTGGCCACATTGGGAGTTAAGTATGGACGAACGCAGATGATTGGGCAAAGATAACTGTTTTGGGGTCAGCCATGTATCTGACACATGCAGAGGAGGTTTGTACATTGCGAAACAACAAATTAGAAAGAATTATGAATACTTAGAAACCTGTTCAGCAGTCGAGGCACCCACCTCCAGCGTCTGCGACTGGTGCATTGACTTGATCGCATTCTGTGCCATTGATCGTGTGGCAAATGTTATAAAGGCACAACCTGGCAGAGAGAATAGGGTTAACACTGCAGAGCACAGATGCTAACTAAATACAAACTGTCTCTCCCTTCCCCCTTTCCCACACTCTCTCTCCCCACTTTCCCACACTCTCTTGCTCTCTCTCTCTCCCACCTTACCCACAATCTTTATTCTCCTAGCGAGACTTTAACTGAACAAATGAATTCTTATTTACACACAAACTATGGGCAGTGAGGCATCATTTACTCACCTCGACTTAGCCCGTCTGGCCCTCGCAATATCCGACATTCTTCAATCTGTCCAAATGGTGAAAACATAACTCGAACATCGTTCTCATTGCATTTTTTGGAAATCATTCCAACAAAGAGCTTTCTGTCTTCCACGGCTGCAATCACACAATGGTATCTATCATAACAGGCACTTACTACATACTTACTGAAATAATATCTTTGCAGCTTCCAATGTTCTTCACCACTCCCTTAGAAAGTTCTCTATAACTTAGTTAGAGCACCACCTCTCCTCCTCATGATAGCCTAAGCCAACTCTCTAATCCCAATCAGTGAAAACTCTAGGCTATTTTGTACATAATTCTGCTGTTTGACAGTAAGCTGAGACCCAAATTTTAGAATGAGATTCTGAATAGCATTGAAACACTAGTTTTCCATCCCACAGTAATATCACTTCAATAACAACAGCAACAAGATTACATTTGTATAGGGCCTTTGGACTGTCTGTTGCTCTGAGCATTTGAAATGACCTAACAGCATTAACAATTGTGAAGGATAAAAAGGATAGAAACAGGTTGATAACAGAGTTGAGCCAATAAATTGACATTATCACAGTCTGCCAACTGGTTCACCTCAAGAAGTGATCAAAGATAGTGATCATATTCCTACCAATCTGTCTCAGGTAACAGGCTCTAGGTCATTCAACTAGCAGAAAAAGTGATGAGCTGGAAATACGAACCATCATACAACATGCAGAAAAAAAACTAACAGGAAATAGATAGCAGGCATACACAGTCATGTACTCATGAGATGTACTCAGCCTTTGTGTACATTAGTCTCAGCATTAACAGCCAGGCCCTAACTCACCATTGTTCTTCTCACTGTCTGCTGGCTTCATCTGGATAGGGTGATGCATCTGGGGAAAAAACAGAGGTATTGACAATTTTCAGGCTGTTGGACTTCGGAACTTTCCAAATACGTCAGAGATCATCAGCCCCTGAGGCTCATTGTAAATAGTGACAGCCGCGCACAACAACAAGATTAATTGAGTTCAATTCCAGGCAGAGGGCGAAACCTCGGGCAAGTTTCCTTACTCCACACAGAGCCTAATAATAATCCTTCAAAACCAAAACAATAATAAATTGGTCATTTTCAATCTGCCACTGTCTGTGGGACATTGCTGTGCACAATTGGCTGTCGCGTTCGCCCACAAATATACAGTCAATTCACTTTACAGTGTGTTCTGTGAAGCGCTTTGGGACGTCCTCCCGACGTGAAAAGCGCTATATCAAATGCAAGGATTATTATTATTATTATTTTTATAGCACCTTTCACGCTTGGAGGACATCCAAGGCAGTGGCAGCATTTCAGACCCGAGCTGGGGGTCGGGGGGGAGAAGGGAGGGGAGGGGAAGGGGGGTGACCGATGGCATGGTCGAAGAGGAGGGTTTTGAGGCGGGACTTGAAGGAGGCTAAGGAGGGGGCGAGACAGAGTGATTGGGGGATGGAGTTCCAGAGGTTGGGGGCAGAGTGGCTGAAGGCTCTCCAGCCAATGGTGGGTCGGGGGACTTGGAGCAGCCAGAGCGGCTGAGGGGAGGGAGCGGGCGGGTTGGTAGTGGGTTAGGAGGTCGCAGAGGTAGGGTGGGGCGAGGCCATGGAGGGCTTTGTATGTGAGGACCAGGATCTTCAACTGGATCCTCTGAAGGATAGGGAGCCAATGGAGTCGGGCGAGAATTGGGGCGATGGTGTCACAGAGTTTGGTGCAGGAGAAGACATGGACTGCAGAGTTCTGGATTATCTGCAGCCTGTGGAGGGAGGAGTTGGGAAGGCCGACAAGCAGGGCTTTGCATAGTCGAGCCTGGAGGTGATGAAGGCATGAACAAGAGTTTCAGCGCCTGAGGGGTGAGGTAGTGGCGAAGTCGGGCGATGTTACGGAGGTGAGGGAGGCAGAGCGGGTCATGGCTTGAATGTGGGGAACAAAAGGCAGTTGAGGGTCGAACAGGACACCCAGGTTCCTGACGGGCTGGTGAGTTGAAGTGTGTAACCATGGAGGTTGATGTTGCCCGAGCCTGAGTTGCGGAGGCGCTGGCGGGAGCGAATCAGGAGGGCCTCAGTCTTGTTCATATTCAACTGTAGGAAATTTGCCCTCATCCAGGACTTGATGTCCGACAGACAGTCAGGTCAGCAGTGGTCCTGGAGTTGAGGGTGGGGGCAGAAAGATAGAGTTGGGTGTCATCCGCATACATATGAATGTTGACCCCATATCTGCGGATGATGTCACCAAGCGGGAGTATGTAGATATTAAAGAGGAGAGGGCCAAGGACAGAGCCCTGGGGGACGCCAGATGTGACAGTGCGGGGGCTGGAGGAGAAACCGTTAGAGGCAACAAAGTGGAGACGGTGAAAGAGATAGGAATCGAACCAGGCAAGGGCTGGTCCGCAAAGATTAAGTAAAGAGGAGAGGCGGTGTATGAGGATGGAGTGGTCGAAAGTGTCGAAGACAACAGAGAGGTCGAGGAGGACAAGGAGGCAGAGGGAGCCCTGATCACAGATGTTCAGAATGTCGTTAGTGACTGTGACCGGGGCTGTTTCCATGCTGTGGACAGCGCGGAAGCCGGATTGGAGGGGTTCAAAGAGGGAATGGCGAGAGAGAAAGGAGCGGAGCTGGGACACGATGACTCATTCCAGGACCTTGGAGAGGAATGGGAGGTTAGAGATGGGGCGGTAGCTGGAGAGTAGGGATGGGTCCAGGAAAGGTTTTTTCAGGATGGGGGTGATGACGGCTGTTTTTAGGGGGCTGGGAACTGAACTGGTGGTCAAGGAGAAATTGATGATGTCGGACAGGAGAGGGGCCGAAGGTGGAGCTGGGAGACGAGGAGAGATCCCAACTTCCACATCCCAACTCCTCCGTCCCCCCCGCCACCCCGCGCAGGTCATCTCCTCCAACCTTCACTGCGAGGAGATGCTGGATTTCCTTGAATCCAAGATCAAGGGAATCCGCTCCGCGGTCACTTCCCATCCAACATCCACCCACCCCCCACCCCTTCTCTCCCACACTCCGACTCCTACCCATCCTCCCCTACACACCTTCGTACCCGTTTCCCCATCCTCTGTCACCAAACTCATCCTCTCCCTGAAACCTACCACCTGCTCCCTTGACCCCATCCCCACTCCTTATCTCCCAGCTCCACCTCCTTGCCCAACATATCACAGACATCGTCAACCTGTCCCTCTCCTGTGGCTCTATTCCCATTCCCTTAAAAACTGCCACCATCACGCCCACCCTGAAAAAACCCTCCCTTGATGCGTCGCAGCTATCAATCTCCGGCCCATCTCCAACCTCCCCTTCCTATCCAAGGTCCTGGAACGAGTTGTCGCCTCCCAACTGCGCTCTTTCCTCTCCAACCATTCACTATTTGAACCCCTTCAGTCGGGTTTCGGTGCTGCCCATAGCACAGAAACTGCCCTGGTCAAGGTCACCAATGACATCCTGACCATCTGTGACCAGGGCTCCCTCTGCCTCCTCGTCCTCCTCGACCTATCGGCAGCATTCGATACGGTCGACCACGCTATCCTCCTCCACCGCTTGTCCTCCCACCTAAACCTTCAAGGCCCTGTCCTTGAGTGGTTTAGGTCGTACCTCTCCCACCGTCTTCACTTTGTCTCCTCAAATGGTTTTTCCTCCCCCCCCCCCCCCGCACTGTCTTGTGCGGTGTCCCTCAAGGCTCTGTCCTCGGTCCCCTCCTCTTCACCCTCTATATGCTCCCCCTGTGGTGACATCATCCGCAGACATGGGGTTAACTCCCACATGTATGCGGATGACACCCAACTCTACCTTTCCTCCTCTACCCTCAACTCCACGACCCCCGATGTCCTGACAGCTGACTGTCCGACATCGAGTCCTGGACGAGAGATAACTTTCTTCAGCTCTACGTACGCAAAACTGAGGCCCTCCTGATTGGCTCACGTCAGCGCCTCCGCACCTCAGGCGCTGACAGCATCAGCTCCGCACTCTCCACCTCTCAAAGCCATCAGGAACCTTGGGGTTCCCCTCGACCCTGAGCTGTCCTTTCTCCCCCATATCCGCACCACAACTGGCACCGCCTTCCATCATCTCTGGAATGTCACCAGACTACGGCACTACCTCATCCCTCACGCGGCTGAAACTCTGGTCCACGCCTTTATCACCTCAAGGCTGGACTATGGGAACTCTCTCTTCGTCGGCCTTCCCGGCCCTCCCTCCACTCTGCAGCTCGTGTACTGTCCCGCACCAGACACCGCGACCACATCACTCCCACCCTCGCCCTCGCCCTCGCTCCCCTCCACTGGCTCCCCATCCCCCAGAGGATCGAATTCAAGATCCTCACCCTCACCTACAAGGCCATTCACGGCCTCGCTCCCTCCTACCTCTCCGACCTACTATCCCCCTACCTACCTGCCCGTACCCTCCGTTCCTCTGGCTCCGGTCTGCTCCACGTCCCCCGCCCCAACCGCCCTACCATCGGTGGTCGGGCCTTCAGCCTCTCAGCCCCAGGCTCTGGAACTCCATCCCCCAGTGCCTTCGCCGCTTCCTCCCTTTCCTCCTTCAAGGCCGGTCTCAAAACCTTTCTCTTTGACCGAGCCTTCAGCTCCCCTCTCGACTCTCTTCCCCCTCCTCGCTCCCTCCCTTCCCTCCCCTCACCCTGACCATTTCCCCACTCCTCGCTCCCTCCCTTCCCTCCCCTCACCCTGACCATTTCCCCCCTGCTCGGGTCATGACCCAACTGTGCAGCGCCTTGGGACGTCCTCCTGACGTGAAAGGCGCTTTATAAATGGAATCTTGTTGTTGTTGTTGTATCGGTGGCCTTCAGCCTCTCAGCCCCGAGGCTCTGGAACTCCATCCCCCAGTGCCTTCGCCGCTTCCTCCCTTTCCTCCTTCAAGGCCGGTCTCAAGACCTTTCCCTTTGACCGAGCCTTCAGCTCCCCTCTCGACTCTCTACCCCCTCCTCGCTCTCTCCCTTCCCTCCCCTCACCCTGACCATTTCCCCCCGGCTCGGGTCCTGACCCAACTGTACAGCGCCTTGGGACGTCCTCCCGACGTGAAAGGCGCTCAATAAATGGAATCTTGTTGTTGTTGTTGTTGTTGTGGGGATGGGATCGAGGGAGCAGGTGGTGGGGTTGAGTTTGCTAGCAATCGCGGTGAGGGAGCAGGGAGAGATGGGGTCGAAGGAGTATAGGGGGGATGGGTGGGGGGTGGGTCATGAGGGAAAGGTGATGTGGGGGTGGCTGTGGACGGGGCTGAGGTGGCTGAACGTATCCCCTCAATTTTGGATTCGAGGAAGTCCAGTATTTCCTCACAGTTGGCGTTTGAGGAGAGGATGGGTGAGGTATGGGAAGGTGAACGGAGGAGATGGTTAGTGGTGGAAAAGAGAAGCCGGGGTTGTCCTTTGCCTCCAAGATGACCTTGGAGTAGAAGGAGGGTTTGGCAGAGGCAAGAGCGCAGCGCGTTCGGCAGCTCGCACTTGTGCCTTGAGGGAACGGAGATGGCTGGTGTACCAGGGAGATTTACGGGAGTATGAGGCAGTTTGGGAGGTGAGGGGGNCAAGAGTCCAGAATGGAGGAGGGGGAGTTGTGGAGAAAGGAGAGTGAGGAGGGGAGATCTGTCAGGGAGCGCCAGAGGTGAAGGAGTTCAGATGCAGTCATCTGAGTCCAGGGCACACAGCCATCCACGCACACGCCCAGCAGCACAGCCGCGCACACGCCCAGCAGCACAGCCGCGCACACGCCCAGCAGCACAGCCGCGCACACGCCCAGCAGCACAGCCGCGCACACGCCCAGCAGCACAGCTTGGCCGTGGTCCTGATTGCACCTTTGAGGTATGTTTAGTGAAAGCTAAAGATTATTATTATCACTATTATTAAAGCTGGATGTGGACTGAGGGTGACCACAATGGACAGAAAAGCTAAACACTGAGCCCAACCCAACCCAGGTAATAAATATTTAAATACTAAGCAATTTTCAGAAAGGTTTAAAACCTTTCTGAGAATTGCTTCGTATTTAAATATTTTAAGTGCTTGTTATTTGTATTTGAAGGATTCCCCAAACACGTGCAACACTGAGGCATCAGCCAAGTGAGACCAGGAACTGCGCACAGCAACATGGCAACATTGAGAAAGTCTGAACGAGATCAGTAAACCAAGGAAACTAGAAGCAACTTTCAGACTAGACCATGAGTCTCCTCTGTACCATCCCCCCACCAACAAATGGCTTTCATGTCAGTGAACTTCTGACAATACCATAAATGTCTTCTCCTCTGGCTTCATTCCCCAATGGATCTCCTCCTTTTTCATACAATCTACAGGATTTGGGCTGCAAGCTTGTGCCACTAACTTCAAGGTATTTTCTTTGACTTCCCCACTCTTACCAGCCTCAGTGCTACACAAAACTTTTCACCAAGGATTCATAATAAACAGGCATATGCGCAGTATTAAGATCAGCATCAGTGTGTGCAAACCAGAAACTGGATCAGGGTGCTTTAAACTTAGGAAAAGGATATTAAAGCTTTTGTCATTAGCTCAATACCGGTTTTACAACACATTTCTACTGAGGTACAGTTATGACAGAAAGTAAGGATCTCTTACCCCAGGCAGTATCTTCATGTTGTGAAGAGCATTTTGTGCTTCTAACGCCGCTTTACGGGTATAAAATGTTACAAAACAACAACCTATGATCAAAACAAACATATGTAAATAAGACAAAAATCTGGAGACCTCTGTTGTCAAACCTGCAATCAGATATGTTCTCACCTTTCTCAGTTTTAATAAGGAGTGCCCCAGTTTCTTTAATCTCTCATAAGCAAAACAACAACAACAAAATTCCATGTGTAAAGCACCTTTCATGTCGGGAGGACTTCTCAAGTCGCTAGACAGACAGAGTTACGGACCCGAGCTGGGGGTCGCGGTGGGGGAGGGGGGTTAGGGGGAGAAGCAGGGAGATCATAGGCAGGTCGAAGAGGAGGGTCTTGAGATGGGTCTTGAAGGTGGCGAGGGAGGGAGTGTGGCAGAGGTCCTGCGGAATGGAGTTCCAGAGGGTGGGGGCAGAGTGACGGAAAGCCCGCCCGCCAATAGTGGGGCCAGCAAGGCGGCAGACATGAAGCAAGCTGGAGCCCGCTGATCAGGGTGGTAGGGGTTTAGGAGGTCGAAGAGGTTGGGGGGAGCAAGACCATGGCGGGCTTTGAAGATGAGGACCAGGATTCTGAACTTTATCCTCTGTGTGATGGAAAGCCAGTGGAGTCGGGTGAGGATGGGGTGATAGGGTCATGGAACCTAGTGCAGGAGAGGACATGGGCTGCAGAGTTCTGGATGATCTGCAAGCAAGGAGTTTGAGTAGTGAAGCCTCCATGTAATGAAGGCGTGTATGAGGGTCTCGGGGCCTGCGGCATGAGACAGTGTGGGAGCCGGCCAATGTTGCAGAGGTGGGGAAGGCAGAACGGGTCATGGCACTGATGAGGGGGAGAAAGGATAGTTGAGGGTCAAACAAGACCCCAAGGTCTGTCTGTCAGGACAGCAGTGGATCCTGGAGTCAAGTGGGGGGCAGAGAGAGAGAGTTGGGTGTCATCCGCATATACATGTGGAAGTTGACCCCATGTCTGCTGATGATGTCACCAAGAGGGAACATGTAGATGTTGAAGAGGAGGGGACCAAGGACCGAGTCCTGAGGAACGCCGCACGAGACGTCCGGGGGCTAGAGGAGAAGCTGTTTGTGGAGATGAATTGCAGACGGTGTGAGAGGTAGGATCTGAACCAGTCAAGGACAGAGCCGTGGGGGTTGAGGTGAAAGGAGAGTGGTGGATGAGGATAGTGGTCGACGGTGTCGAAAGCAGGACGAGGAGGCAGAGAGAGGCCTGGTCACAGATGAACAGAATGTCATTTGTCACTTTGACCAGAGCTGTTTCTGTGCTGTGGGCGGTACGGAAACCAGAGAAGGGAGTGACGGGAGAGGAAGGAGTGAAGCTGAGAAGCAACAACTCGTTCCAGGACCTTGGAAAGGGAGGTTGGAGAAGCGGCGGTAGTTTGGGAATAGGTAAGGATCCAGGGAGAAGCACTCACCTTTACTTTGAGGGGGATTCTGACTTCGATCTCGCAGCACGTTGATTTCGTACACAGCGCCATACTGCTCAAAAAGTTCTTTCAATTCTTTCTCTGACCAGGAACGTGGAATCTGTCCTACAAACATCTTAATGGAGTCAATGTCAGGCTGGTCGGGGTGATCCAGAGTCCCATTCATTTTTTTTGATCTGTACAATCAAGCAGAATCCAAGCTAAATCTGCAGTGAAGCTGGAAATGGTGCACAGGTCTGACAAGGATAAAAGTTCACGTTTCACTTTGACAGCAATGGGCTGGAGACAGTAGTTTAAACTCACCAACTACTTGCTGAAAATGAAACAGACTGAAATGTTGTACATGGAATAAAAATGACTTCACAACAGCAACTTGTATTTGATTAGCACCTTCAGGAAAAGGATATTTTGAAGTACTCAACAATTAGAGTGGTGGGCACCAGGCTGTGAAAATAAGGTTGACCAAAGGCATAACTGGAGATATGTTTTAAAAGTACTTTAAACGCAGGGAGAGGTCTAGCACTGTGAAGAGTTTTCAGAACACATAGGCATGATGGGTGAAGCATTGCATTATATAGACTCCAGTGATGAAATAGAGGAAACTAGATAAATACTTAAGAGTCAGCTGCAGAGGTATAGTCTAGAAGACGTGAAAAGCGCTATATCAAATGCAAATGTTTAATTTATGTTTATATTCACATCAAGGGACACAGTTTATATTTACTTCATGGTGGCTACTGGCCCAGGTGGAATGGCGACGAGGGAGGCGTTCCTGTCGGCTGAAGTAAATCCTGTTAAGTGGTTTGAGACATCCTCCCAACATGAAAGGCGAAATACTAAATGTAAGCATTATTTGAATAGAGGAAATAGGGTATAGATGAGTATTGTGGACTGTAAGTTACATTCAAACAACAGTAATTTGCATTTATATAGCACCCTTCACACATGGTAGCGCTTCAGAGAGTTTAACAGTGGCAGAGCCTGACACCAAGTGGGGAGGGGGGGGGGCGGCTGCGAGTGCCCATAAGCATGGTTGAAAAGGAAATCTTCAGGCATGACCTGAAAATGGGGAAGGAGGGAGCAAGGCAGAGGGATCGTTCCAAAATGTCAGGGAGTACTGGCTGAAAGCACAGCCGCCGATGGTGCTGTGGATGAAGGACAAGCAGGAGACTGAAGCCAGCCTTGTGGGGTAGATAGGAGAGCTGGGGATCAAACCCAAAGTCTATGTTACGAACAAGGTCAGTAAAGCCTCAGGGAAAGGCTGGGAAGTTCAGGAGTTCAGCCGCGGGACAGACAGAAGGCAAGGAGTATGGCTTCCATCTTGTCGACATTCAACCGCTGATGGCATCATTGAGAGGGAACATGTAAATAAGGAAAAGAAGGGGTCCAAGGATAGAGCCTCGTTGTACCCCACAGGTGGGCGGGGGGGGGGGGGTGGGTAAGAGTTTGAGGAGACAAAGTGATGGCAGTAAAGTAGGACTCGAAGCAGGCCTCCTGAGGTGGATGAGGAACGAATGATCACCAAAACCACCCAACACCTTGCATTTATATAGCAAGCTTCATTCATGTGGGGTATTGTCTCAGAATGCTGACCAGGGAGAGAGCACTGATGTAGAACCGGCCCCCAGATAGTCATTGCAGAATTGCCAACTAAGCTGAAATACTTCTGTATCCTGTAGCTCAGTGGTTAGAGCACTCGCTTTGCAAGTGAGAGACCTGAGTTCAATTCCAGGCAGAGGGCGAAACCTTGGGCAAGTTTCCTTACTCCACACAGAGCCTAATAATAATCCCTCCAAAACCAAAAACAATAATAAATTGGTCATTTTCAATCCACGACTGTTTGTGGGACATTGCTGTGCGCAATTGGCTGCCGCGTTCCCCCACAAATATACAATCAATTCACTTTACAGTGTGTTCTCTGAAGCGCTTTGGGACGTCCTCCCGATGTGAAAAGCGCTATATCAAATGCAAGGATTATTATTATTATTATAACAGATAGAAGATAAGCAACCAATGGAGAGATAAGTCAGGCATTGAAATAATGTGAGAAACATCTGCCAATACGTTTGCTAGGTGCACAATCAAAGGCCCGGTACAAAAGTTCCAAGTGCAGAAAGCTAACAGTCAACCGAGCTCAGGCACAAATATCTTCACCTGCTTCTATATATTCCATTCTGGACAACAGTACATCATTACAGGCTGTGAATTCAAGCAGGAGCTGGTCAGAACAATGGTGCTGGACACGAGGGTGGGCACAGATGAAGTGCTGACACAAGGAGGGATTTTAAGATGGACCACAAACAATTTTAATGATATCAGCTGCACAAATAAATTTATAATAAATTGGTCATTTTCAATCCACGACTGTTTGTAGGACATTGCTGTGCACAATTGGCTGTCGCGTTCGCCCACAAATATACAGTCAATTCACTTTACAGTGTGTTCTGTGAAGCGCTTTGGGACATCCTCCCGACGTGAAAAGCGCTATATCAAATGCAAGGATTATTATTATTATTATATAAATCTCCTTTGAGCAGGAAGCAAATAATGGGGCTACTGCAGTGATGCATTCAATATTTACCACTTCAATTATGCTCTGATTTGACAGAGGCAGACAGCTCCCCTCATGCAGTGCTGAAGGCAACAACCACTTAGCCATTTCCAATTGCTGATTCCGAGAATCCAGAATAGCAGCATTAGATTCTGCTTTAAGGATCAATCGGCCTGCAGCGTTAAGACTTCGGGCTCACAGTTAACCCACTAGTCAAGTTTGTAGCCAGGAGGAACCTGGGTATGCCTCCAGTTCTGCATGAGTCCAATGTGCACAAGGTGTCTGTCCATCGAATAGGAGGATATACAAACCAGTAGCTCCAAAGCCAAATTTAGTGTGGAAACAGTTGAGTCAAGCGGATGATTTTGCTGTAAATTAACCAAGTTACAAAACTCAAGTCCACTGTCATCAAATGAAGATTTTTGGGGGATCAGGCATGAGGTAACCCCTCACCTTGCTTAAGAGTATCCAGACCAAACAGAGTTCAACAACAAGATTACATTTGTATAGCGCCTTTCATGTCGGGAGGACGTCTCAAGGCGCTGGACAGAGTACAGCATTTCAGACCCGAGCTGGGGTCGGGGGCGGGGGGGAAGGGAGCGGAGGGGAAGGGGGTGACCGATGGTATGGTCAAAGAGGAGCGTCTTGAGGCGGGGCTTAACATAGCATAACATGTAGGAGCAGGAGTAGGCCATTCAGCCCTTCGAGCCTGCCCTGCCATTCAATCATGGCTGATCTTCTAATCTAACTCCAGCTAATAACACTTGAAGGAGGATAAGGAGGGGGTGAGGCGGAGTGACTGGGGGATGGAATTCCAGAGGTTGGGGACAGAGTGGCTGAAGGCTCTCCCGCCAATGGTGGGGTGGGTGGGTGGGTTGGGGGACGTGGAGCAGGCCAGAGCCGGGTGGGTTGGTAGGGGGTTAGGAGATCGCAGAGGCGATCGTAGGGCGAGTTCAACATATACATGGAAATTCGACCAATACATGAAAATTCCTGTGATATTTATTGGAATGCACACTCCCTCCCTGGAGGGACACATCCTGGTTACCTATTTCCAGAAAGTATTAGGTGCAGGTTGGCAAGAGCCTTTGCTTAGGGACCAAAGAGGGTACGTTGGGGTAACTGCTGGAGTCTAACCAGCTAAAACACCATATAAACACCATGTCATTGAAAGCATTGTCTGGCAAGCTTTCCCATTGCTTGTCCAGCTAGGACTATTAGGGCTTTCGCTTGCAGGATTAACCACATCTGAGTGGGAAGAGTCCCTGCCCGAGCGACTGGTCTGCCCCTCCAAGTGTTGCCAATCAGCCACATTGGCTGTCCTGTCAGCCAACATCCCCCCACCCAAAGGCTGACTGACACCCCTAACCCCAAAGGCTGACTGACATTGCACCCCCAAAAGGCTGACTGACATCCCCCCCTCCCCCCCAGGCTGACTAACACCCCCCCCCACCAGGCATCACATCCCCCCCACCGCCCTTCCCACAGGCTGACTGACATACCCCCTCCCAAGGCTGACTGACACCCCCCCCAAAAAAAAAAGGTTGACTGACATGACTCCATTCCCTTCAAAGGCTGAATAATACACCCCCACTCCCAAGGCTGACCGACATCCCCTCCTACCCCAAAGGCTGACTGACATCCCCCCCAAAGGCTGACTGACATCCCCCCGCCCAAAGGCTGACTGACATCCCCCCGCCCAAAGGCTGACTGACAATCCCCCTGCCCCACCTTAGGGTGACTGACAGCCCACAGCTCTTCTGACCTCCAATTGGGTACATATCACTGGAAGGCATGAACCTTCTTCACATAACTTTGGTACAAGCAGAAGCTCATAGCAGCAGATGGAACAATTACAAAACATTTGCACTTAGAAACTTAGATAAATCAAGTGACCTTTGGGTTCTACTTACACTGGGCTGGAGCTCAGTGAGCAGTGATCCACCAGCATCTCAGGCAGGAAATCCAATTTGAATGAAGACATTCTTGAGGGGAAAGAAGAGCAGAGATCTCTTTTTCTCTGAGAAGTTTCCTGATTTGTTAATTTCTTTCTCTGGCAAGTGATGGGACAGGACAGGCTTGAGTGCCACCGTACCCTTCACGCTCTGGAGACCAACATTGAGCAGCTGTTCCACTCTGAACACAGGGAGGGGTGGAGGAGGGGAAATGCAGACTTGTGAAAACACAAGCAGGACAGCTTGGTCTGAAAGAATAAACTGAATCCGTTTGGAAATGGGGGCTGGATTAAATGGGATGAAAACCAGCAAATACAGTCTCACCCTGATGCACAATAGAAAGTGCTGATACATCAGACTTTTTGTAAAATGTACTGCCATAGCAGTACTAACTGCACGGTCAGATAAATCGGCTGTCAGATGCTGGGAGCGCTTGATGTGTGTGAATAAAAGCCTCTTGCTGGGTTTTAATCCAGTGTTAATACCCTATTGTCCATTCAGTCAGTCTGCCATCAGCACAGTTTACAGTTGTTTTGCATTGACTGAGGTCACATGTGAGACAGGTCAGGTTTGTAGGTAATCAAGCGAAAAATATCAGCAGTAGCCAGTAGCCTAGATCAACAGTGCACAGCCACTGAGTGAGCAGTTTACTAAAGAGAAAGGAGGGGAGTAGTGGGGAAATCACCTCACTGAAGTCATTAACTGATGTCATAAGATTATTATTCATAACAAGTTTCTGCATTTAGATAGCACCTTTCACAAAGAAGGTCTCAAAGCAATTCATAGAGATGGAGTGGGAGACCAAAATTGGGGAGGTGGAGATTAAAGGGTGTGAGCTACACAAAACTGCAAGCTCCTTTCTGGAGGTACGTGACACAAGTTAAGAGACAAACAGCAGCTGCTGCACTCTCCCTCAGTGTGCTCCCGGGGAAACAAGGCATTGATTCTTGACACTCACTGAAAACTCAATTCACAGGCTGCTGAGATCCATCAATTAATTGGAAATGATTATTAAAAAAGTGTTTTAATTTTCTGCTGCAACTGCTATGCATTCCCTTTGTGGAAGTTGCTGAGCTTTATTTTGAATTTTTAGGTGCAAAAGTAACCAGCCCTGTGGTCCCATGTGCATAGTCAAGCTGTGGAAGTTTCCAACTGAAGTTTTTGGTTTTACTATTCCCTTCTAACATAACACCACAAAATGGCCCCAAACACTGAAGCTGGTAGACCAGAGAGCTGCAGAAAATCATCAAATGAATAAAAGAAGCCTCCACTTTACTCCAAGTATAGCCTTGTCTGCATGAACATCTCAAACATTGTTCATAATGGGGTACGGCATGCAGAGGCCTCCATAATCAGCACTGTACAGTCAAATGACACTCGTCTCTGTTGTACAAACATAAAAAGAGTGCAGGCCATTCAGCCATTGAGACAAATCATGCTGATCGACCATGCCATTTCCCCACTCTCCTCTGTTGTCTTTATAACTGTAATCACAAGTATCAATACAGATTTACAGTGGTTATATTGCCCCTTTCATGTGGAAAGAATGTCCCAAGGCGTTGGAGCAATATCAATTTTTCTCTCTTACACAAAAAATCCTTGCATTTCACATAGTGCCCTATCACACCAAAACATCTCAAAGCACTGCAGTTTCCTGTAAAGCACTGGTGGCCAACCTTTATGTCAGGCAACAAAATAAATCTTCTTGATTGAATAATTCTTGATTTTTGTACTATAATATATTCAATCGACCAATATAACAGCATAGAGATGGAGTGGGATGTGCTATAATATATTCCCACAAAGGCCATCCAAACCTCCCTGGATGAATAAGGAAATTGGGATTAAACTAAAAACAGAGGCTTATGATAAATGTCAGGGTCAAAATACAGAAGATAATCAAATAGAATATAGAAAGTACAGAGAAGTGAAAAAGGCAATAAGAGGGGCAAAGAGATTGGATAAAAGATTAGCAGGGAACATAATAGGGAACCGTAAGGTATTTTATAAGCATATAAAGAATAAAAGGTTAGTCACAGTTGGGTGGGTCCAATTAGGGACCAAAGAGGAAATTATCTTGTGGAGGCAGAGGGCATAGCTGAAGTACTGAATGAGGACTTCGCACCTGTCTTCACAAAACAACCACTTGCATCTATAAAGCGCCCTCCACAACGGGTGGCTTCTCAGAGCTTAACAATGGCAGAGCCCGAGGCCGAGCCAGGGGGAGGGGGAAATGACTGTAGTTGCGGTCGAAGGTCTTCAGGTGCGACCTGAAGATTGGGAAGGAGAGGGCAAGGCCAAGGGGTTGAGGGAGGGAGTTCCAAAGCTTCAGGGCGTAGTGGCTGAAGACACGGTCACCGACGGTGGAGCGGAGGATTTGGGGGACACGGAGGAAGCTGGACCCAACAGAGCGGAGGCAGCGGGTACTGCTGTGGAGTTTTGAATGAGCTGCATTTTGTGAATAGTGGAGGAGGGGAGACCGGTGAGGAGCGGGTTATAGTCCAGCCGAGAGGCGACAAAGGCACGGACAACGGTTTTGGCAGCTTTTGGGGTGAGGCATTGTCGGAGACTGCAATGTGGAGGAGGTGGAAGAAAGCGGGGCTGGTCCGGGACCGGATGTGGGGGAGGAAAGAAAACTGGGGATTGAACCTAACGCCTAAGTTGCGCTCAGATTGGGAGAGTTTTAAGGACAAGTCGGGTAGATTGAGGAGGTCGGTACGGTGAGACAAGAAGATGTCGGCGGGAGCCAAAGAGTATGGCTTCCTTCTTGTTGACGTTCATCTGCAGGAAATTTGAGCTCATCCAGCTCTTGATGTCGGACACACAAGCTGACAGAACATCAGAAGACTGGGAGTCGCAGCTGGAGGTGAAAAAGTAGAGTTGAGTGTCATCCTCATACATATGGAAGTTAACCCCGTGTCTGCGGATGACATCACTGAGAGGGAGCATATAGATCAGGAAGAGAAGGGGCCAAGGATGGATCCTTGGGGTATCTACTGCCCAAGTGACCGGGTGGAAGTGAGAAGAAATGCCATTTGTAGAAATGTAGCGCTGGCGGTTTGTAAGCTAGGACTCAAACCACTGAGGAGGACAGGCGGTGGAGGAGAATGGCATGATTGACTGTGTCGAACGCGGCGGAGAGGTCCAGGAGGACGAGGAGGCAGAGCAAGCCCTGGTCACAGATAGAGGATATTGTTTGTGACCTTCACGAGCGCTGTCTCTGTGCTGTGGGCAGTCAGAGTGGAAAACGGACTGGAGGAGTTGGAGTAGGGTGTGGAGGGAAGTTGGTCTGAAGTTGGTTGGCAACAACGCGTTCCAGAGCTTTGGCAAGGAAGGGCAGGCTTGAGATAGGGCGGTTGTGGCCGAGGTTGGAGGGCTCGAGGGTAGGTTTTTTAAGTAGGGGGGTGATGACTGCGGTTTTGAGGGGGAGTGGGACTGATCCTGAGGAGAGAGACTGGTTAATAGTGTCTGCCAGCAGTGGACAGAGGAGGGGGGTTGAGTGATCAGCAGTTGGGTGGGGAGGGGGTCGAGGTAGCAGGTGGTGATGGTGGAGAGATGGGGGGAAATGAATGTAGGATGAGGGCCATGGTAGGATCTGAAGGCGGGGTGGGCGAGGGAGACGGAATCGGGGTGGTGGTAGGCGACACAGTGCAGAGGGATGAAGCTGCCAGGCGGATATTGTCAATTTTAGAGATGTCCATGACCTCTTTGCACTTGGCGTTAGATGTGATGATTGAGGGGGCGCACGGAGGTGACGGGCAGTGGAGAATAGGATTTTGGAGTTATTGTTGGCCTCCAGTATGATGTTTGAGTCGTGCACAGTTTTTGCTTGCGACAGGTAGGTGTGAAGATGAAGAGGTGTGAAGATGCCTGCGCCACAGCTGGTGGTGAACTGTGAGGCTGGTTTTCAGCCATCTGCACTCGAGCAATTGGATTTGGGATTTTAGGGAGTGGAGATGGCTGTTGCACCAGGGGGAGTGGGTAGATTTGGAGATGGTTCTGGATTTCAGGAGAACGAGGGAGTTGAAGGTGGAGGAGAGGCGATCATGGAGCAGCTTGACGGCTGGTGCGGAGAGGGTGAGCGGTGGGACAGTTGGGGTGGCTGCTCTGGGACAACCGATGGTGAGAGCCATGATGGGCCCGGCGGAGGATGCCCAGGCCTGAAGAGAGGGAGGTAATGGTGGGGTCCAGGAGAGAGAGAAGGCGGGGAGGGCGGTGGGAGAGAAAGACAGAGTGGGAGTAGTGGAAAGAGGGGTGTAGGAGGAGCAGCATTTCCAGGGGGAGAGGCTCGGGTCAGAGTGGCAGCCAAAACAAGCACGCGGAGACCAGGTGGAAGCAGATTTGATAACAACTTTTAAGAGAGTAGATAATTATTTGGGGAGGACAAGTTTGCAGGGCTATGGGGAGAGCACAGGGGAGTGAGGTTGATCAGGGCTGTGGAGAGAAAGTGGGGGTGTGGGATTGATTTGGAAGCTCTTTTCAAAGAGCCAGCACAGACACGATGGGCCGAATGGCCTGCTTCTGTGCTGTATGATTCTAATGAAGAAAAAAATGAAAACACGCTACTAATCGAACACGGGCTTATCTAGACTCGTGCAAATGTTCAGGAGCCACCACTGGTGTAAAGTCCAGTGATTTATAGGCGAATGCAGTCAATTTGCACTCAGCAAGTCCCACAACCAGATTTTTAAATCTGTGGAACTGTCGGACAGAACCCCAGGAGATTCGTACCTTTGGGACCTTGGTTTAACTTCTCATCTGAAAGACAATGCAGTGCTCTGGAGTATCATCGGGTCTATGAATGGACTCTGATTCTATGGCTTTCTAGGCAAATCATTAACACATTTTCACAATCCTGTGTATGAAGAAATATTTTCTGTTCACTTCTAACTAATGTCTCAATTGTAAAATATTACTGTGCTAACCTGTGGGAATTTAAAAGATGGCTTTCTAAAATCTCAGATTGGTATCAAATCATGGATTGCGAACCCACTGGACAGCCCAGAAACAGAGTCTACAGTGACATCCTGTCAACCTCACATTTTATACAGTCAATTCACTTTACAGCATATCCTGTGAAGTGCTTTGAGACATCTCGAAAACCTGACAAGGCACTATATCAAATGTAAGGATTATTATTATTATTGTTAGTGCATGTGTCGATCTGGCTCAGAGGTAGTCCTCAAGTCGCTAATAATAATCCTTGCATTTGATATAGCACTTTTCACATCTTCTAGATGTCTTGAAGCGCTTCACAGAATAGACTGTAAAGTGAATTGACTGTATATTTGTGGGCGAAATGTCAGAAGGTTGTGGGCTCAAGCCCCACATCAGTACTTGGAATCACATAGTCTAAGCTAACACTCCAATGCAGTGTTGCAGGTGGGTTGCATTGTTGGAGGTGCCGTCCTTCAGATGAGACATTGAACTGAAGTCTTGTCTACCTGTTCAGGTAGGCATAAAATATTCCACTGTGCTATTCGAAAAGAGAAGGGAGTTTCTCCCAGTGTCCTGGCCAAATACAATTTGTCACTCACTTCATAGTTCTTTGTGGGACATTGCTGTGTACCACTACTTGCCGCCATTCTCCCAAATAATACATCCAATTCACTTTACAGTATATCCTATGAAGCGCTTTGAGATGTTTTGACGACTTGACATTATGAAGACTTGATATATCAAATGCAAGAATTATTATTGTTATTACTACGAGCTGGCACAACTCGTTGAAATAGCTGTAGTCTCAGTACAAGATCAAGTGTGCAATCTATAGGATGGTAGAAATAACTAGCTATCAATGCTGAACAATATTTCAGCTGTGATTGATCAATTAATTGCTGCAGCCTGACAGCATGCACCAATATACTACACTTCTTGTAATAATAATAATCTTTGCATTTAAGTTAGTACTTTTCATGTCAGGAGGATGTCTCAGAGCATTCCACAGAATTAAAGTGTAGTGATTGTGTGTTTTGCAAGTTAACAGCACAGCAACGTTCCACCAACAACCATGAAACCAATGATCAATTTAAATTACAGGATTGTCAGCAAGGACAATGGGAGAAACTCCCTTCTCTTTTCAAATAGTGCCTTGGGATCTTTAATATCCACTCGAACAGACAAGTGGGACTTCAGTTCCAGATCTCATTTGAAGGACCACAGCATCTTCGTGTCGGGTTAGACTATACGAGTTCAAGTCCTGAAATGGAGCTTGAACCCCCAACCTTCCGCCTCAGAAGCAAGAGTGCTACCTCTCGGTACCAGCCTGCGACACATTACATTGTCATTCTGTTTCCAGAACCATTCCAGGTATACAAAACACAGCCAAAATTCATCATCTTCAGAAAATATTTAAATTGATCACATTTTAAATCACAGATCAAAAGTTTTCAGGTGGTAAGCCAACGGGCAAGTGGAGCTGCTGGCAACATTTTGTAATGGCTGCTGTCATGCGGCATGGCCAGTTAACTAAGGCTGAAAATACCAGCTTTCTAGAACATCCCATTTCACTAAACGATGTACGCATGGAAATAGGAACACTCAGCAGGTCGATGACCTGAACGTTAACTCATTTTCCTCTCTCCATAGATGCTGCCTGATCTGCTGAGTGTTCCCAACCACTTCTGATTTTATTTCAGATTTCCAGTCTCTGCAGTATTTTGCCGTTTGATGTATGCATGGTGGCACTTAGCTAGAATAAGCTTTCTTATATTACTAGAAGCAAAGACTCTTACATTTCAACAGCTTCCAGACTTGAACATGAGCACCATGGAGAAAGAAGCTAAAGACAGCAATCCCCAAGACCTACCCAGCAAAGAAGGTTGGGCCAAAGAGAAATCACATCCACATTAGTAAGGCAGAATTCCAGAGCCCAAGATAGATGGGTTAATGCTTACCTGGCCACAGGCCCTGTACCATCCTCAGCAAGGACATAGGCCACCAGTGCTCCCTCCATCCGTAACGTTAGGGACTCAGCATAACTAATTAAACACGGCCACTGTCTCCCTCACACTGCAGCAACACATTCAATGTGCTGACACTTTCCTTGTGCTTCATCAACCTGGTCAACACCATCACAGTCTTGTAGCCATTTCAAGGATTTCAAACTAAATTGATCTCCTCTGCATGGCAGAAAGCTTTGTATTGTTTGGGAGCAGAGATGGCAGTGAGCGGTCGACTCACTGCACTCAGCACTGAGGTTGACATTACCAAACATACCTCTCCTGCTTGCTCTATTCAGCTCATTCTGAAAAACTCACAAATTTAGCTTGCTTATGTGTTTTATCTTCATGCACACTTTAGAAAATGATTACTTACTCATACTCACTGCAAAGAGCCACACTGTGAGATGGGTTATCCCCTTCATTCACCTGGCAAACCTCTGTTGAAGCAGTCATTGCTATATTCAACCGAGGAGTACACACTTAGTCTGTTTACATTAAACAAACACAACTAATACCAGGAGGGGCTAAGCCTATAGTCAGGTTTAATGCATTTTATTTGTGCTCCTGCTACAGGCAAGGAAGCTGCTCAGGATGTGATCTCTGGCACTCCGCCACTGTGACAGCTGCATCAGGACCCAAACTAGCAGAGGCTGCTCGCTACTCGCCTGAACGTATCTCCTCAAACTACCTGCAATTATCATTCTGTTCAACAGCTCCTGCTTACCCTCCGGTGAGAGAATCAAACCCAGCACAAGCTGCCCGACAACACTGCTCAGACATGCTTCACAGAGGAGGTTTCAATTGTTAAATATTTCTCACTCTTCAAAAACAGAAACTGGGTTGCCATATTCCATTGTACATTTAGTCAGTGCTGTCAGGATATTTTACTGGAACCTGCAGCTCATTGACAACTCAATAGTCTAACATCCAAAAATCTAAAGGTTCCAGCAATGGATTAAAGAGCTCCATTGTTAATGCAGCAGATACAGAGCAGCACAACCCGGGCCTGGGAGGGAAACTCAATGAGGTTTGCTGCTCACAACAACTTCTGATCTGATTAAGTGTTTACTTGTATAGAGCACAAATCAAATGTGACCGATGAGGCCTGCAGTTATTGTCCAAGCTTATACATGGGCAAGGTTTGGGGTGTCAGCATCTCAAAATGCTCTATGCAGTCTCACACATAGTCTGCCCAGTCTACCTGTTCACACTCACCAATCTGTCTGGTCTATCTGTTCACACTCATAAACCTCACAGATCTATCTCTTCATGCTCATAATTCTTTCAGCTAATAAATTAATAACCCTTGCAGCTTGTATCCATCTGGTCACATTCACAAGTTTCTCATGTCTATCTGTTCACACTCAAAAGAGAATCACGTCTATCTGCTCACCCTCACACAAGTCTCGAGATATAAAGTCATATTGAAGAGCACATCAAAATGTTTCAGCTTTAATGGTCCAGCAATGTCACTTGTATCTCAACAATTGTCAATGGTATTTCATTCTAATGTAGAATAATCAAAAAAGCAGAAGTGCTATAGGATTGTCTAGCATCAGATCTAACCTGAACCAGCAACAGCAATGAGAGAGACGCTGAAATGACAGCCTGCCTTTCAGTTGCACTCTAGGACACACAACTATGACTTCAAGACAAGAAATGTCAGGAAGAAAAATGTGCACCAAGCCCATCTAAGAAATATCATTTGAGCCAAGCGCACAAGCTAAAGCAGCCTGCAATCCACACCAGCACATACTGACCCTTCAATGCTTCTACATCATCAGCATGTTTCAGGGCTGCCTGTGAATAGCTCTGATTTCATTTCTCTGTGAGTGCCATTTCAATCATGTTAACTTCTCTTTTTAAACAGCTGTTCAGCTCATTTCTATGGAAGGGAGAGTCTCACAATTATACTCTGAGAACAGGCATAAATGAAGGTTTATTACACTGAAAAGGATATCCAAGGATTATACAGTGTCGTGTTTAATTGAGCACAGATACTGCACAGCGACAGAGCCCCTACTGATTGAATTCCTGCTGCAGTGAACAGATGCCAGGAATGACAAAACTTACGACAATGCCTAACATTAATTTGAGTAAAAAATATAATTGGGTGCAGTTTTTAAACCAACTGTTACTTTAAACCTCTTGGCATCACGTCCAAATGATTCCTGCTTCTTGTCCCCCAGCCCCCCACCCTGAGATATGTAAGATTATATTGATGTAAATTGCACGATTTCTACATTACTGAATCTTGCAGACTTAGCTGAATTTACAGCAATCAAAGTCCTCTCCAAATACTCATTTATAGCTAATGAACAGCGTGAATTTAGAAAACTCAGAACAATTGATTTGATTAGTCTAGTCTTTACTGACTTTTCTTTTCGACTGCGCCTTTGGTCACCTTCCTTCCCCCTCCCCCTTGCTCGGCCCCGGGATCCGTTACTGTGAAGCGCTCTGAGACGCTGTTTGGCGTGGAGGGTGCTATTTAAATCCAAGTTGTTGTTGTAAATCCAAGTTGTTGTTGACACCAGGGTTAATATTCAAGTTCACAGCAGTCAAAAACACTATTCTATCACCCGTGTATATAAGGAGCAAGCAATGCAATTCTCTCACCTCCCTCCCCTGTTAGAGGTGCCAGCAGAGGTGGAAAAACACAAAATTAGTAATACAAATCTTAATAAAAAACTAAAAGAGATAAAAATACAGAAATTTCAATGCAGAAATTGAGACCAACAACCCCATCGCTTCCATCCCTGCAGCCACAACTAAGCTATACCGCAGCACTGAGACTCAAGCAGTTGAACTCCTCCCACCTCTCTTCCCCCCTCCCAAAGTCAGGAACCTTGACTGGCTGGGCAATAAAATAACTTGCATTCAAGTAATGCTTTACATAGAATGAACATCTCCAAACAGTTACTAACAGAGGTTGAAGCAAGATCATGAAATTTGTGAATGTCTCGCCCAAATTTTGTGGATGAATGCAAAAGCCAACAAGAAGCGAATGACTAATTTTATCTGGGGAACTGTTGGCCAGGACACTCTTTTTCGCAACAGGGACATGGGATCTTTAATGCCCACCTGAACAGACAGGTAGTTTACATCAGAAGGATGGCATCTCTGACAATCCAGTGTTCCACTGCAGTTCAGCCTAGCTTAGTTACTTCAAAATATTAATGATCTTGTCCACTGTATATATTCAACTAAAACTGGATTTCCTCTTTGCCCAATGCAGGAATAAGAATCCAAGATTCTTCACATTTCTCGCAATCTAATAGCTCCAGCTCCATACATCAATACTTTAATCTATTGACAATCATGGTCATCACCTCACCCATCAGACGCACTAAGCTCCATGAACCAATCAACCCCATCCTCACTGGTTCCACATCCCCGAGAGGATAACGTTCAAGATGCTTGTTCTCAATTTCAAAGCCATCCACGGCCTTGGGCCTCCCTACTTCTATAACCTGGGAACTCCAAACCGACCTGTCTGCTCTCTCCAATCAGCGAACCCCAGCCCGCCAACCACTGGCAGTTGAACCTTCAGCCTTTCTGCCCCCCATCCTTTGGAAACCATCTCACAGTCCCTTCGCCTCTCTCTCTCCCTTGCCTCCTTCAATGCTTGCCTCAAGACCCTCCTCTTCAACCTTCGGCCACCCTCTTACTCATACCCTCCCCACCCTCCTGATTCCAACCACCAGCTCCTTAACCGTCCAGCGCCTTGGGACATCTCCTGAAAATCGATATACAATTGTACTTGGTGTTGTTGTTGATGTCAAATGGACATCTCCAAGTCTACTTTGCAAAAGCCATCCCCATCTTCTTTAATAACTCTCCAAAGCCCATGTTCACCAAAGTCTGAGAATCTATTATCTGGTGAGACTGTTCAGGCATCTCTTGGGCAGCGGATAGAAGGTTCATCATCTAACAAGTCCCTCCTGCGGCCCCCTCCACCGCCTGCGGCCCCCCCACACTGCCAGTGCCCCCCAACCCCCCACACCGCCTGCAGCCCCCCCACACTGCCAGTGCCCCCCAACCCCCCACACCGCCTGCAGCCCCCCACCCCCCGCCTGCTCCCCACCCCACCACCCCGCCTGTCCCCCACCCCGCCTGCCCCCCACCCCACCACCCCGCCTGCCCCCACCCCGCCTGCCCCCCACCCCGCCACCCCGCCTGCCCCCCACCCCACCACCCCGCCTGCAGCCCCCCCACCACCCCGCCTGCTCCCCACCCCACCACCCCGCCTGCCCCCCACCCCGCCTGCCCCCCACCCCGCCTGCCCCCACCCCACCACCCCGCCTGCCCCCCACCCCACCACCCCGCCTGCCCCCCACCCCACCACCCCGCCTGCAGCCCCCCCACCACCCCGCCTGCCCCCCACCCCGCCTCCCACCACCCTGCCTGCCCCCCACCCCACCACCCCGCCTGCCCCCCACCCCACCACCCCCCCCCGCCTGCCCCCCACCCCACCACCCGCCTGCCCCCCTCCACACTGCCAGCGCCCCCCAACCCCCCACACCGCCTGCGGCCTGAGCTCGTGCTACAACTTGTCATGGTCTCGGCCTTCCCAGCTGCTGGAGCGAGGCCCGTCTTGAACATCCCCCGACACCCCCGGGGCCCGGCTCCCCACCCCACTGTTCCCTGTCTCCCTCCCCCCGCTTGTCCTCCCTCCCACCTCTCCACGCTCTCTCCCCCCGAGCGGGGGGTCACTCACTGAGGTCTCGGTCGGTATCGCTGATCCCAGTCCCGCGCGCAGCTCCACCCGCTGAGAAGACGCACTCAAAATGGCGGCGCTTCCGGCGTCTGCCGTCACTCGGCTGTGAGGCCACGCCCCTTCCGCCCGGACACTCAAAATGGCCGTCCCCGGACCCGCATCGCAGCCGCTGCCGTCAGACACGCGCGGACACCCGCAACTTACCGCGGAATGGACACCAGAGAGGATGAGGCCGGGGTTGGGGGCGGACCCGGAGTGTGTGTTGGGGTAACTGCTGGAGTGTAACCCGCTTTCCCGCGGTCTGTCCAGTCAGGACCGCGCGCCCCGACAGGGCTTTGGGTTGTAGGGTCACAGGAGCTGAGGGGGAAGAACCTCAACCCCCAATGACTTGTCTGCCGCTCCGGGTCTGTCCACCAGCAGTGCCCACAATGCTATCAGCCCACACCTGGTGCAGAAGCCACACAGGAGACCCGCACAGAGCTCGGACCCGATTTCCACATTCCACAGCTGCGAAGAGACCTGACTGACCCCCCAACTCACCCGCAAAACAGGAGGGCACTGAAAGAGAGAACCCTTCCAATTCAGGTGAACTTTAAAAATCCCATCGCACTACCACTAGACCAGCAATGCCCAGATAACATCCTTCATTCACTTCACGGCAGCTTATGGGATTTTCCTTTGCAAATTGGTTGCCATTTTCTCCTAAAAACAACAACAACAACAAGATTCCATTTATAAAGCGCCTTTCACGTCGGGAGGACGTCCCAAGGCGCTGCACAGTTGGGTCATGACCCGAGCATTGGGGGGAAATGGTCAGGGTGAGGGGAGGGAAGGGAGGGAGCGAGGAGGGGGGGATGGTCAGGGTGAGGGGAGGGAAGGGAGGGAGCGAGGAGGGGGGAAATGGTCAGGGGGAGGGGAGGGAAGGGAGGGAGAGAGGAGGGGGGAAATGGTCAGGGTGAGGGGAGGGAAGGGAGGGAGCGAGGAGGGGGGAAATGGTCAGGGTGAGGCGAGGGAAGGGAGGGAGTGAGGAGGGGGTAGAGAGTCAAGAGCGGAGCTGAAGGCTGAAGGTCAAAGAGAAAGGTCTTGAGACCGGCCTTGAAGGAGAAGAGGGAGGAGGCGGCGAAGGCACTGGGGATGGAGTTCCAGAGCCTTGGGGCTGAGAGGCTGAAGGCCCGACCACCGATGGTAGGGCGGTTGGGGCGGGGGACGTGGAGCAGACCGGAGCCGTAGGAACGGAGGGTACGGGGGGGTACGTGGGGGGATAGTAGGTCGGAGAGGTAGGAGGGAGCGAGGCCGGGAATGGCCTTGTAGGTGAGGATGAGGATCTTGAATTCGATCCTCTGGGGGATGGGGAGCCAGTGGAGGCGAGCGAGGGCGAGGGCGAGGGTGTGGGTGAGGGCGAGGGTGAGGGCGAGGGTGAGGGTGGGAGTGATGTGGTCGCGGTGTCTGGTGCGGGACAGTACACGAGCTGCAGAGTTCTGAATGACCTGCAGTGTGGAGGGAGGTGGCGGGAAGGCCGGCGAGGAGAGAGTTCCCATAGTCCAGCCTTGAGGTGACAAAGGCGTGAACCAGAGTTTCAGCCGCGTGAGGGGTGAGGTAGTGCCGTAGTCTGGCCATGTTCCGGAGGTGGTGGAAGGCGGTGCCGGTTGTGGTGCGGATGTGAGGGAGAAAGGACAGCTCAGGGTCGAGGGGAACCCCGAGGTTCCTGATGGCTTTGAGAGGTGGAGAGTGCGGAGCTGATGGTGTCGGCGCCTGAGGTGCGGAGGCGCCGACGTGAGCCAATCAGGAGGGCCTCGGTTTTTCGCACGTTGAGCTGAAGAAAGTTGTCTCTCGTCCAAGACTCGATGTCAGACAGTCAGTCTCCACTCTACAATATATATTTTTTCATCTTCCCGTTGTGAAAGATGCTACATCAAATATTTGGATTATTATTACAAGCTTAATTATAGGCAGACAAACCAAGAACTAAGATCAGTTTTAATGAGAAAATTTTGATTTATAGCAATTATCCAAATTTCTCTGCAGAAATTTTTTTTGTTTTACTCAAACTATGGAAGAAACTACAGCCTTGCTTCAGGACAAGTTCCAAGTACAGTCAAGTGTAACAGTATAACAGCAGAATGAACAGAGAGCCATTCTATTCCAGAGCATCCACCTTGGCAGAAAAGACAGTTTTGGGTGATTAGAAAAACAGAAGCATCATTAAACCATTCCATAGGAACATAGGAATGTACAGGATTAGAAATTACCATTGTCCCAAATCCCATTCCAACAGCGCCATCATCCACTTTGGGACCAACAAACAGTCACGGGAACAGGAAGAAGTTTTTCTGTATCCAGGTGATCCCAAGTGTGTCACTGGTTCTGGCATGCTATGCCAGGATTTGATGCCGAAAATCTAATACATCATAAAACCATATTTTCAGGCAGGAGCTGGCAATTCCCTCCATCATTGGGAGTGCTGGCAGGCTGGAGGCAATTGACAATGTTTATGGCCGTGAGGTTTAGAAGCCATCAATGCTTAACCAGATTCAGAACTACAATCAAGGACAGTACCAGTCTAGTACAGGTTATGATAATGGTAACATAATTTCACACACTACCTTTACTCATACCAACTGTTAACCATTTGATACCCACCTTGTGCTCACTGCAAGTCTCATGGAAAGCAGAGAAATGGCTGGACAATTATACTATAAGAAAGGGTTAATCTTGAAGAGTAACAAGGCTGCCTCAGAACATAGTTCTGTATGTGATGCTTCCACACTGAACAAGTGTATTAATACACAGGTTGTGGGCAAACAGCAAAACCCACTTTACTATTTCTAAAAAAAATCACTACTTACATGTTCCGAAATTGTATAATTTAAATAGAGAGAAAAAAGATAGAAAACTCAGCCAATTGTCCAAAGTTTACATTCAGTTACGTCCCAATCTACATTGAGCCAAAACATGTAGATACAGGGAGCTGCATATAGTGTGCCTGTATTGATCCCTACAATACAGATAAATAGCCTGGTACAATGTGTATGTACGGGGCCTATTCCTAAAGCCTGTTCCGAACAAGGTGCAGCTTTCAGTAGAGGCCTCTAGATGCTCTGCTCTGCTGTCAGATATTTTAGTGCTGTGGAACCGTACTTTCGGGATATATCCTGATGAAATTCTTCTTTCAGTGTTCTCAGGCATTTGCGATAAAGTGAGCTGGAGCGGAACTTGGAGATGTCGAAGCTGGGAGCATGGGGCATGTGGACAATGTATGCATTGGGGAGGACCATCAGCTCATACTCCTGTGAAATTAAGAGATTTGCATCATGAGCAACGTTCCCAGTAACCTCTAGTAAGTGCTAGTAATTCAAAGTAAGCAGCTGTGCAAGATTTTCAAATCTTCCATCACATCTTCATACTTTACTCACCTGAGCATCAAGTTCAATGATATGAGACACTTTATTCCATCCAAATCCAACAAATCTCTGATCATACTCTGGACAATCTCGCCTTACTACAACATAAGGCTCAAAATCTGCCTCCCACTCCACTTTATACGGAGTGGTCGCTGTGCGCCATTTGGCAAAATTGGTTGGAGCATGTCCCTTAGTCCAGACATGGTACCTGGCAAAATAAACAAGGTCACCTTGATTGAAATCAGAATAAAGGGTTGAATAAAGGGCAATCAACAGGGTTGGGTAGGTAGGCGGTTGCAGAAAGAGTGAGCCTCAAGTGGGCAGGTCCCTACCTGAATGTGTAAAGAGTCCCCATGTCAAGCATCGAGAGCACTTCTGCTTTGGATTTTGGGAACGAAAGACGATAGCGCAATGTTTCAAACGCTGGAACAATCAGTGCCTTCTTTTCACTGTCCAACTCCAGCTGGATGATGGACTTCCTGCAGGCACAGAGGCAACACATGACAGGAATAACAACAACAAATCACATCTGTATAGCACCTTTCACGTCAGGAGGATGTCCCAAGGTGCTAGACAGTCAGGGATCCACCCCCGAGCTGGTGGTTGAGATCAGGAGGGGTGGAGGGAGGGGAGGGGTAGGAGGGTGACCGAAAGTATGGTCCAAAACCATGGTCTTAAGACGGGTCTTGTAGGAGGCAAGGTAGGAAGCGAGGGGTAGGGTCTGTGGGATGGAGTTTGATAGTGTGGGGGCAGAGAGGCTGATGGCCCGCCCACCAATGACAGCACAGGCAAGGCTAGGGGCGTGAAGCAGGTCCCCGGAGCCTGATGAGCAGATGGAGCGGACAGATTGGTAGTGGGTTCAGAGTTCACAGAGGTAGGGCGGAGCAAGGCCATGCAGGGCTTTGAAGATGAGGACCAGGATCTTGAACTGTATCCTCTGGTGTATTGGGAAGCCAGTGGAGTTGGGCGAGGATGGGGGTGATAGGGCCACAGAGCCTGGTGGGGAGAGGACACGGGCTGCAAAGTTCTGGATGATCTGCAGCCTGTGGACGGAGGAGTTGGGGAGGCCGTCAAGCAGGGAGTTTGCGTAGTTAAGCCTGGATGTGATGAAGGTATGTATGAGGGTCTCGGTGGCCTGCGGTGAGAGACAGTGGTGAAGCCGGGCAATGTTGCGGAGGTGGGGAAAGGCGGTCATGGCATGGATGTGGGGGGTGAAGGACAGTTGAGGGTCAAACAAAACTCAAGGAGTTCCGTATTGGCTGTAGTAGTGTGCATCCATGAAGGGAGACGCTGTCAGTGCCCGAGGTTTGGAGGTGCTGATGGGAGCCAATCAGGAGAGCCTCGGTCCTGTGTCATTCAACTGAAGAAAGTTAGCTCTCATCCAGGACTTGATGTCCAACAAGCATTCTGTGAGTCGAGGATGGAGGCAGAGAGATAGAGTTGGGTGTCATCCTCATTCACGTGCAAGTTAATCCCACATCTGCAGATGATGTCGCCATGGGGGAGAATATAGATATTGAATAGGAGGGGACCAAGGACAGCCCTGAGGAACGCCACACGTAGCGGTGCGGGGGTTAGAGGAGAAGCCGTTAGTGCAAACAAAGTGGAGACGGTGGGAGAGATAGGATTCAAACCAGGCAAGGGCAGGACGTGAAGCTTGAGCTGAGAGGAGAGGCTGTGTAGGTGGATAGAATAGTCGACAATGTCGAAGGACAAGGAGGCAGAGAGAGCTCTGGGTGCAGATGACAGAATGCTGTTAGTGACTTTGACCAGGGCTGTTTCTGTGCTGTGGGCAGTACGGAAACCTGATTGGAGGGGTTCATAAATGGAATGGCAGGAGAGGAAAGAGCAAAGCTGGGATATGACATCTTCTCGCAGTTGGAATTGGAGGAGAGCATGGGCCAGACACAGGAAGGTGGACAGAGGAGGCAGTTGGTGGTGGAGAAGAGGAGCCTGGAATTGTCCTGACCTCCAAGACTATCTTGGAGTTGAAGGATGATTTGGCGGAGGTGAAGGCAGAGCTACTGCTTTGGTATGGTCTAGCCAGATCTACCGATGGACTGTTAGGTTTGATTTGATCCAGGTGCATTCCGTGACATGTACTTGTACCTTGAGGGATTGGAGGTGGCTGGTACCAAGGAATTTATGGGAGTAGGAGGCAATTTTGGGGGGGGGGGTTGAAGGTGGCAAGGGAGTCAAGGATGGAGGAGAGGGAGTTGTGGAGAAGAGAGTGAGGAGGGTAGGTCGTTGTGAGAAGAGGGCCAGAGGGGTAGCAGTTTGGATGATTCCAGGGCAGCGGAGAGAGTGGGGGAAATATTTTTTCCAAGGACAGTAGGAGATAGGTTGAGTGGGGGACGGGGGATAGCAGAGTTAAGGGAGATGAAGTAGTGATCCAAAATGGTTTTGTCAATGATGGTGATGTCCGAGATGGTGAGACTCTGAGTAATCACCAGATCAAGGGTGATGACTGTGGATGTGGGTGGCAACAAAAACAACAACAAGATTACATTTTTATAGCGCCTTTTACGTCGGGAGGACATCCCAAGGCGCTGGACAGTGTACAGCATTTCAGACCTGAGCTGGGGTCAGGGGGGAGGAGGGAGGGGTGGGGGGCATGTTGATGTTGGTGGCAGAGTTGATGTGGAGGGAGAGGTTGTGAGAGGAGAGGAGGGAGGAGACGTCAGCAGAGGTAGAGCAGGAGGAGGTGAAGTGCTGGTTGAAGAGAGAGCCCTGGCCCCGGTTAGAGTGGTTGGAGTACTAGCCTTACAAGCGAGAGTCATGGGTTCGGTTCCCAGCAGGGTGAAATTTTGGGCAAGTTTCCTTACTCCACACGCCTGATAATAATCCCTCAAGAAAAAAAAGCAATAACAATTTGGTCATTCAGTCCACAACTGTTTGTGGGACGCTGCTGTGAGCAATTAGCTGCCGCGTTTCGCCCACAAATATACAGTCAATTAATTTTACAGTATATTCTGTGAAGTGCTTTGAGACGTCGAGAAGATGTGAAAAGCGCTATGTCAAATGCAAGGATTATTATTATTAAGTCGCCTCAGATAATAATTCAGAGCAGAAGGAGGAGAGGAGGGTGGAGGTTCCATGAGGAAGGTGGGGGAAGATTTGGGGACGATAAATAAGGAGAATTTTGAGGGAAAGGTTGGAGGGTTAATAAAGGATAAGGTACTCAAAGGAGGGGAAGGAACCAGAGGAGTAAGGGGATAGGCTGAGCGGGGACCTGGAGTTGAGAACCACACCATACCACGGTGGTTAGGTCAAGGGGTATGATGGAAAGGGTAGCCGGGTGCTGTGGCCTCTGTCAGGGGGAAGGTGTTGCCTTGGGTGACCCAGGTTTCGGTGAGGGCGAGAATGTTGGATGGTGAGCGTTTTGCTGGAGAGCGAGTGGGCATTTTGTATACCAATGCAGAGGGGACAGCTGGTGGTGGAGGAATGTGCGAGACGAGGGGTGGGGGGAGGATTGACGGAGGGTGGGGATGCGGATAAGAGAGGAGAGGGTGGCCCCCAGAGTCAGGGACCGATGGGCATTGTGGCAGAGGTGGAGAATGGGGCAGTCAGGGTGGCTGATGTTGGGACAGCTAGCGGCATCGGCTACAGTGAGCGTGACAGAGGATTCCCAGGCTGGAGCAGAGGGAGGCTGTGGGAAGGTCGAGCAGGGATAGGAGGTGGAGAGGGCGGTGGGAAAGAAGATTGAGTGGGAGTAGTGGAGGGTAAAGGACAGGAGTGGGAGCAGTGCAAATTTTACATGCCTCTTTGACCATGCGTTCGGTCATCTTTCCCCACCCCCTTCAACTTCCATCCACAACTTGGGTGCCCAGCTGACATTCCGAAGCGCTTTGAAACATCCTCCCAATGTGAAAGGCATTATATAAGTGTAAATTGTATTGTAAGTGGATGTTAACTATGTGTACGGAGATGAAGTTGCTAAGGGAAGCATGTAAGCTGAAGTTAGAGCCCACTGCACTCTGCAGGTAATCATGTGAGGACGGGAGGAGAAACCGTTGGAGGAGATAAAGTGCAGATATTGGAACAAGCAGGATCGGACCGCAAGAGATGGGATTCTGAGCAAACATAATGGGCTACCGCACGTTTTGCACAGTGGCCTGAAAACAATCCAGCTGCTGGAAGACATATAAATCACTCTACCTGAGATATTGATGGAGCCCATACATTGGCAGAAAATCAATGTCTGTCAAAAAGACATACGGGGTGTTTACTTGCTTCAGTGCAATGTTTCGTAGCAAGTTCACAGGGTAGAACTGACCCTCCTTGTACACTATATGGTAGCCAACATTCCTGCGATTCCTCAGCACCTGGGAAGCCAGTGCATACTGAAGGAACTGCTGAGCCTCTGCATCAGACAGATAGAGCGCCAAGCTGATAGGGCCTTCCCAGTGCTTGCAAATTGCTTCCACCATCTGTAACCTAGGAGATGAGGAAAGAGAAACCAGGAAATTAAAATCATGCAGGAAGTTCATAGATACGCTCCTCCTCTTGTGGGTCGTGAACTCTTGTAGTATCCCAGCCAGACCAGCTCAGGGAGACAATGAATCAGTGTTACGTATCCACATTACCTGTCCATGGAAAGCTGGGTGACCAGTGTAACACCAGCTTCGTCCATGTTGTCAGTGAAGTCATAATGCAGGAAGTATAGATGGGTCCGGTGATCAGTGATCCGCTCACGTCGAAAATCATAGCATTGGTCATCCTCATCCAGCTCCTCCAGCATTCTCTGCAACTGAACACAGGGGAACATGACAATCCAGCCCTGCTTCCAGCCCTCCACACAACCTCCAGCAGCCTGACCTGACCCCCAAGAGAAGCACTGGCTTCCAAGTGGATGAGCCACTAAGCTTTGGATTGCAACCAATGTCATTCACAGTTAATTTCAATCCATCAGAAACACTGACCCGTTGTCTTCCTGTGCTGGTCTGGCTGGGACACCGAAAGAGCTCACGACGCAGCAGATTCCCATCATATTCCAGGAATGTCAAGTACAGATTCCGGAAAAACTCCACATGTTTGTTCTTGACTCTCAGCTTTTTAGGGGAGTTCCAGTGGATAACCTGCAGGTCAGAGAGAGAATGAAGAGAGTGAAACAGGACTGACATATCCTGTCAGTTTGAGCAACAGCCAAACCTTTCAAACCAACCCACTTAACACACCTTCAGATCTGAGACTTTAGTGTAACAGAGTTCGGATCGTGTGTGGTCTGATAACTGCACGTTCCAGAAACAAGCCAGCTGATGCACTATGGATGGGTTCTGCTTAATAACAGCATTAAAAATATCCTGAGAAAATAGAACAATGATATTAGAGAATATAAGAAACATACAAATTCTTATTGCCCCCAAGAGGAGACAATGAGAGTATTGGGGTTTTACAAATGTGGCATGTACGCATGAGTATTCAAAAAATGCACACATGACAATGGGTAACCCGGACCAATCAACCTGGCAGGTTTCATTTTGAGCAGAGAGCCCAGCAGCAGGCGGAGGGAACTGAGTGAGGGGAAACAGAGTAAGATTTCTGTTAAGGAATTGGGTGAGAGGGGGAAAGAGATGCATAATTATAAAATGTGTCATTTTTATTAAAACACTATAAAATATGTCTGGGAACATGGTAAGGGCAGCTGAGACCGGTTGCGTGCACAATGTGTGCCATGTGGGGGAAGTCCTGGAGGCTTTGTGTGCCCTGGACAGACACGTGTTTAGGAAGTGCCTCCGGCTGCTCAAGCTTCAGCTCGAGGAGAGGCTGGTTCCACTACATGGCATACAGGGAGGCTGAAGAGTTCATCGATTGAATGTCTCAGGAGGTGGTCACCGCACAGCCACAGAGGGTTCAGAAGGAGAGTGAGGGGGTGACCACTCGGCATGGTAGGAATAATCCCTCCAAAACAAAACAATAATAAATTGGTCATTTTCAATCTACGACTGTTTGTGGGACATTGCTGTGCGCAATTGGCTGCCGCGTTCGCCCACAAGTATACAGTCAATTCACTTTACAGTCTATTCTGTGAAGTGCTTTGAGACGTCGAGAAGATGTGAAAAGCGCTATGTCAAATGCAAGGATTATTATTATTATTAAGAGGGGACGGGCAGTGCAGAAATCCCCTGAGAGTGTGGCAATCACAAACCAGTTCTCTACTGAAGACCAGTCAGGGAGGTGACACCTCTGGGGAGGAGTCAAAAGCCAAAGGGTCCTTCCTTTCCTCTTGAAAAGAGGAGGGTAAGGAGTGACCTGATAGAAGTCTTTAAAATGATGAAAGGTTTGGATAGGGTCGACATAGGGAAGATGTTTCCACTTGTGGGCGAAACCAAAACCAGGGGCCATTAATAACAAATAGTCACCAATAGATCAAATAGGGAAGTTAGAAGACATTTTTTCACACAGAGAGTACTGGGAATCTGGAGCATGCTACCACAAGGAAATGTTGAGGCAAATAACACAGATGTATTTAAGGGAAAGCTAGAGAGGTGCATGAGGGAGAAAGGAATAGAAGGTTATGCTTGAAGGCTTAGTTGAGGAAGGGCCGGAGAAGCCTCATGTGGAGCATAGTCCTGTAGCTCAGTGGTTAGAGCACTCGCTTTGCAAGTGAGAGACCTGAGTTCAATTCCAGGCAGAGGGCGAAACCTCGGGCAAGTTTCCTTACTCCACACAGAGCCTAATAATAATCCTCCAAAACCAAAAAAAATAATAATAAATTGGTCATTTTCAATCTACGACTGTTTGTGGGACATTGCTGTGCGCAATTGGCTGCCGCGTTCGCCCACAAATATACAGTCAATTCACTTTACAGTGTCTTCTGTGAAGCGCTTTGGGACGTCCTCCCGACGTGAAAAGCGCTGTATCAAATGCAAGGATTATTATTATTATTATTATTATTATCCCTCAAAAATAGACAGACTGATAAAATGGGCAGACAGGTGGCAGATGAAATCTAATGTGGAGAAATGCAAAGTGATGCATTTTGAGAGGAAGAATGAGGAGAGGCAATATACGCTGATGATACAGTGTTAAAGGGGGTGAAGGAACAGAGAGACCTGGGGGTCATATAGTAAATCTTTGAAGGTGGCCGGACAGGCAGATAAAGCTGTTAAAAAAGCATACAGGATACTGGGCTTTATAAATAGGGGCATAGAATACAAAAGTCTGGAAGTTATGATAAACCTTTATATAAAACACTGGTTAGGCCTCAGCGAGAGACTGTGTTCAGTTCTGGCCCCACACTTGACGAACGATGTCAAGGGTGTGAAGGAGATGGACCAGGATGGTACCAGGAATGAGGGGCTTCAGTTATCAGGAGAGGCGAGAGAAGCTGGGATTATTCTCCTTGGAGCAGAGAAGGTTAAGAGGAGACTTAAGAGAAGTTTTCAAAATGATAAGGGATTCGATAGGGTGAACAAGGAGAAACTATTCCCACTGGCGAGTCGGTCGGTAACCCGAGGACACCGATTTAAAATAGTTGTTAAAATGAACAGAGGCAAGGGGAGGAGAAATGTTTTCACAGCGAGTTGTTGGGATCTGGAATTGCCTAAAAGGCTGGTGGAAGCCAATTCCATAACAACTTTTAAGAGAGAAGTAGATAATTATTTGGGGAAGACAAGTTTGCAGGGCTATGGGGAGAGCGCGGGGGAGTGGGGTTGATCAGGGCTATGGGGAGAGAGCGGGGGAGTGGGGTTGATCAGGGCTATGGGGAGAGAGCGGGGGAGTGGGGTTGATCAGGGCTGTGGAGAGAAAGTGGGGGTGTGGGATTGATTTGGAAGCTCTTTTCAAAGAGCCAGCACAGACACGATGGGCCGAATGGCCTGCTTCTGTGCTGTATGATTCTAATGAAGAAAAAAATGAAAACACGCTACTAATCGAACACGGGCTTATCTAGACTCGTGCAAATGTTCAGGAGCCACCACTGGTGTAAAGTCCAGTGATTTATAGGCGAATGCAGTCAATTTGCACTCAGCAAGTCCCACAACCAGATTTTTAAATCTGTGGAACTGTCGGACAGAACCCCAGGAGATTCGTACCTTTGGGACCTTGGTTTAACTTCTCATCTGAAAGACAATGCAGTGCTCTGGAGTATCATCGGGTCTATGAATGGACTCTGATTCTATGGCTTTCTAGGCAAATCATTAACACATTTTCACAATCCTGTGTATGAAGAAATATTTTCTGTTCACTTCTAACTAATGTCTCAATTGTAAAATATTACTGTGCTAACCTGTGGGAATTTAAAAGATGGCTTTCTAAAATCTCAGATTGGTATCAAATCATGGATTGCGAACCCACTGGACAGCCCAGAAACAGAGTCTACAGTGACATCCTGTCAACCTCAGATGTTTTTGTATAATGTTTGCATGATTTGGGGTTAACAGTGTCTGAAATCTCAAACTGCTGTGTAACAAGGAGCCACACACGCAGAATTACATGCAGAAGCTGCCCTGGGATTGCACTGTTAATTGCTTCATTTCCTACCTGATCAGCCAGCGATGTTGAGAACATACTCATCAGCTCCCGTTCGGCAGTCAACCTCCACATCTGTTCCCAGCCTCTCCTCTGCAGCCTGTCCATCAGAAGCAGGATCACACCTACACACACAGCAAACACAGGACATTCAGCGATGTGTATCACTAGGATGCAACACGTGGTACTGAATTATCCAGCAAATCCATTTGAAGCCTCGCTGCTGATCAAACTCCTACCAGTGTTAAAGCCTCTGCCCAGTGCTGGCCACGGCTTATGGTTTTTCCAAAGATTTCCCAGATACCAGTCACTCTGATTTTCCACTAGCCCAATTACTTGTTTATCTAGAAGGAAGAGAAAGCCTTGTCACCCATGTCACATACAACAAGGTCATTTCAGTCATCTTTCAAATAGATAATAATCCTTGCATTTGATACAGCACCTTTCATGTTGGAAGGATGTCTCAAAGTGCTTCATAGCATTTACTATAAAGTGGAGTGTCTATGTGTTTTGTTTTGTAGCAAACCAGAATGAATGATCAGGAAGTTCATCTTCCAAATAAGACTTTTGACAATTCACTTTAAACAATTATTAAGTCAATGATCACAAAAAGTTTTACTTGAAGAGGAAGTCTGGGACATGTTCCCACGGTCTGCCCAGTCTGCTTCTATAGCAGTTTCTTCGTACTTTCTGGGTTATACTGGATGATGTCACGCCCTGGCAGAGCCATCACAGACATGATGGGCCGAATGGCCTCCTCCAGTGCTGTATAGTTCTATGATTCAGTGGCTGCATAGAAACAATCAATCCCACAATATCCTGGACTATTTCTAAAATTGCTTCAGAAATTAACTTTAATCTTTACTCGTATTTTAAAGGCTATTTTTTGTGCTCAGTAATCAAATCTCTCTTCAAGACGGAGGTATAGCTATTTGTTAAGTAGGAGTATTCAGGGATATGGGGCGAGGGCGGTAACGACTTGAGGTGCAGATCAGCCATGGTCTTATAAAATGGTGGAACAGGCTCGAGGGGCTGAATAGCCTCCTCCTGTTTCTATGATTCCAAATGTATCGTATAGAATAATTAGTAGAATTAGAATCCAGATAAAATCATTCGTTCACTTTGCAGCTTTTGTGGGATATCGCTGTACCTAATTTGGCAGCCGGGTTCCGCTAAAAAATACAGTACCCAAAGTTTATATTAGATCTTGTGAAGCGCTCTGAGACATCCTTCTGATGTGAAAGCCACTGTATCAAATGCAAGGATTATTATCAAAAATATTAAAGCAATGAAACCTAGAGCTCAGTTAATGCCGCTTTGGGAATTCAACAGTGTGCAGGCCTCCAAGTCAGGGAATCTGGTGCACTTTATATTCTGCTATAACCCCTGTCTGTCCAGCACCCTGGGATATCTTTCTGACGTGAAGGGTGCTGTACAAGTGCAATGGGTTGTTCTTGTTGCGAGAAGGACTGATGGTAAACATCCTTTCTTTTGCCAACCCTCTCAGCTCTAATGATGCTGCTTCTTGTCCCTCAACCCATCCACCCACGCATCTTGCCCCCACTCTCTGGAACTCTTCCAAAATCTCTTCACTTTGCACTCTCTTTGAATTTAAGTCTAAAGACCTCTGACTTTTACTGTGCTTTGGCTACCTCTCTCCTACCAGCACCGAATCTCCCACCCTGTTCTGTAAAGTATTCAGAGACATTCCCAGACATAAAGGTATACAAGTGCAAGTTGTTTCTTCTCTCCCTCTTTGAAACATGTAAATTAACAATCTGTCTCCTCATTGTGGAGTCCTGTATCTTAGTGGTTAGAGCACTCGCCTCACAAGTGAGATGACCTGGGTGAAACATTGGGCAACTTTCTTTACTCCACACACTTCTGTTTACCTAGTAGTACGTAGGAACGCAGTTGTTAGTCAATTAGCAGATCACTTTTCCGAGGTAATAATCCCTTCAAACTAGAATCATAGCATTATAGAGTATTACAGCACAGAAGGAGGCCATTCGGCCATCATGTCTGTGCCAGCTCTTTGAAATAGCTCCTCAATCAGTCCCACTCTCTCGCTCTTTCCCCATATCCTTGCAAATGTTATCTTTTCAGGTACCTATCCAATTCCCTTTTGAAAGTTGTTATTGAATCAGTGTCCACCGCCCTTTCAGGCAGTGCTTTCCAGACCATAACAACTCTCTGAGTAAAAAAGTTTCTCCTCATCTCCCCTCTGGTTCTTTTGCCAATTATCTTAAATCTATGTCCCCTGGTTATTGACCCACCTGCCAATGGAAACAGTGTCTCCCAATCTACTCTACCAAAACCCCTCATAATTTTGGACACCTCTGTTAAATCTGCCCTTAACCTTCTCTTCTCTAAGGAGAACAAAGCCACATTCTCTCGACTCTCCACATACATAAAGTCCCTCATCTCTATTACCATTCTGGTAAATCTCCTCTGCAGCATCCAGCGCCTTGATATCCTTCCTAAATTGTTGTGCCCAGAATGGGACACAATACTCCAATTGAGGCCTAATCAGTAACTTATAAAGGTTTAGTGGAACTTACTTGCTTCTGTACTCTGTGCCTCCGTTTAGAAAGCCAAGGATCCCATATGCTTTTTAACAACTCCAACAACCTGTCCTGCCACCTTCAAAGAGCTGTGTATGTGAACCCACAGGTCTCTTTGCTCCTGAACCCCATTAAAACTGTACCATTTATTGTATATATTCTTCTTCCTTCATTCTTCCTCCAAAATGCATCACCTCACAATTTTCTGCATTAAACTTCATCTGCCATGTGGCGGGCCCATTTCAACAGTCTGTTTACGTCCTCCTGCAGTTTGCTACTATCCAGGCAGGTCAGGGCAAAACCTCGGGCAAGTTTCCTTACTCCACACAGAGCCTAATAATAATCCTCCAAAACCCAAAACAATAATAAATTGGTCATTTTCATTCTACGACTGTTTGTGGGACATTGCTGTGCGCAATTGGCTGCCGCGTTCGCCCACAAATATACAGTCAATTCACTTTACAGTGTGTTCTGTGAAGCGCTTTGGGACGTCCTCCCGACGTGAAAAGCGCTATATCAAATGCAAGGATTATTATTATTACAGTATATCCTGTGAGGCGCTTTGAGACGTCTCGAAGACATGATGAGGCGCTGTATCAGATGCAAGGATTATTATTATCACTATTGCAGGAGAGGGGTAGGTATCAGCATCTAATAGCACTAGAACAGCTGTCGTTATGCTCCCAATGAACACACTTCGCAAATGGTCTCGTACATTCCAGCTCACAGGCTAACTCGCCTTACACCGTTCACCTCACAGAATCACCTGTGAATTTGCGGAAGATCGCCCAAAGTTCAGCAATGTCGGTGGCAAAGGTAATGTCTGTGTCCAGCACAATGACCTGGCTCAGGTTAGCCGGCAGGACGTTGGTCAGGCCCAGCTTCATCAGTCCGTAAATGCCAGAGTAATGTTTGTTAGGAATCCAGGCGACAATAGGCTGCAGAAAAATCAGCAAAACATTTACATCTCTGACAAGTAGAAAACCTTCATTTCTCTCGGAAAGGCTGCAGGACGCGGGCAGGACATTGGGAATCCCAAAGCCACGGCAGGACCGAAGATCCCAGTTTAACAGACAGGAGTTTACTGCAGTGCTGGACTTTGGAAGGTTAAGCACTGGCTTCAGTCCGGTCTGAAATCCCTATCGTTCTGTCTAAATGTCAAATGTTGGACATCAACTAAGTACACAAATCAGAGCCTCAAACTGCACACAGGGCAGAGAGTGGTGTACACGGGGCAGTGAGGGTAGTGTACACGGGGCAGTGAGGGTGGTGTACACGGGGTAGTGAGAGTGGTGTACACGGGACAGTGAGAGTGGTGTACACGGGGCAGTGAGGGTGGTGTACACAGGGCAGTGAGGGTGGTGTACACGGGGCAGTGAGGGTGGTGTACACAGGGGGCAGTGAGTGGTGTACACGGGGCAGTGAGGGTGGTGTACACGGGGCAGTGAGGGTGGTGTACACGGGGCAGTGAGGGTGGGGTACACAGGGGGCAGTGAGGGTGGTGTACACATGGGGGCAGTGAGGTTGGTGTACACAGGAGCAATGGGGACGGTGTATACAGGGGCAGTGAATACGATGTACACAGGGGCGGTGAGGATGGTGTACACAGATCAATGAGGGTGGTGTGCACAGGGCTGTGAGGGAGGTATACACAGGGCATTGAGGGAGGTGTACACAGGGTACAATGAGGGTGGTGTACATACACAAGGTGCAATGAGAATTTTGTACACGGCAGAGAGGATGGTGTACACGGGTCAGTGAGGGAGGTGTACACAGGGCAGAGAGGGCGGTGTACACAGTAGGTTGTGAGTATGTACAAACAGTGGGCAGTGAGGGTGGTGTACAAAGGGGGCAACAACAACAAGATTGCATTTATAGAGCGCCTTTCACGTCAGGAGGACGTCCCAAGGCGCTGTACAGTTGGGTCAGAACCCGAGCATTGGGGGAAATGGTCAGGGTGAGGGGAGGGAAGGGGGGGAGCGAGGAGGGGGGAATGGAGGCCTTGAAGGAGGAAAGAGAGGAAGCGGCGAAGACATTGGGGGATGGAGTTCCAGAGCCTCGGGGCTGAGGCTGAAGGCCACCGATGTACTCCGATAGGTTGTGAATGTGTACAAACAGTGGGCAGTGAGGGTAGTGTACAAAGGGGGCAGTAAGGGAGGTGTACACAGGGGGCAGTGAGATTGGTGTACACAGTGGCCAGTGAGGGCGATGTACGCACAGGGGGCAGTGGGGATGGTGTACAAAGCAGGCAGTGAGGGTGGTGTACACATGGGGAGCAGTGAATACGGTGTACACAGGGGCAGTGAGGGTGTTGTACACAGAGCAATGAGTATGGTGTAGACAGGGCAATGAGGGTGGCGTACACAGGGCTGTGAGGGAGGTATACCCAGGGCATTAGGGAGGTGTACACAGGGCAGTGGCGATGGTGTACACAGGGCAGTGAGGGTGATGCACACACAGGGCAGTGAGGGTGGTGTACACATGGGGCAGTGAGGATGGTGTACACAGTGATGTGAGGATGGTGTACACAGGGCAATGAGAGTGCTGTACACAAGGGGCAGCGAGGGTAGTGTACGCAGGGCAGTGAGGGTGTTGTACAAAGGGCAGTGAGGGTGGTGTACACAGAGCAGTGTTAGTGGGTTATACGTGTTGCAGTGAGGGTGGTGTACACACGGGGCAGTGAAGGTGGTGTACACAGGGCGCAGTGAAGGTGGTGTACACAGGTGCCGTGAGGAAGGTGTACACAGGGGCAGTGAGGGTGGTGTACACAGGGCATTGAGGGAGGTGTACACAAGACAGTGGCGATGATGTACACAGAGAAGTGAGGAAGCTGTACAAAGGGCAGTGAGGAAGGTGTACACAGGGCAGTGAAGGTGGTGTACACACGGGACAATGAGGGTGATGTACACATGGGGTAGTGAGTGTGGTATACACGAGGCAGTGAGGGTGGTGTACACATGGGGCAGTGAGAGTGGTGTACACAGGGCAGTGAGGGTAGTGTACACAGGGCAGTGAGGGTGGTGTACGCAGGGCAGTGAGGGTGTTGTACACAGAGCAGTGTACACAGGGCAGTGAGGGTAGTGTACACAGGGCAGTGAGGGTGGTGTACACACATTGCAGTGAGGGTGGTGTACACAGGGCACCGTGAGGGTGGTGTACACAGGGCACCGTGAGGGTGGTGTACACAGGGCACAGTGATCATGGTATACACAGGGCACAGTGAAGGTGTGTACACATAGGGGCAGTAAGGGCGATGCACAAAGGGTGCAGTGAGGGAGGTATACACAGGGCATTGAGGGGGGTGTACACAGGGCATTGAGTGAGGTGTACACAAGGCAGCGAGGGTGGTGTACACAGGACAGCGAGGGTGGTGTACACAGGGCAGCGAGAGTGGTGTACACAGGGCAGCGAAGGTGGTGTACACACGAGGCAGGAAGGGTGGTGTACACAGAGTACAGTGAGAGTGGTGTACACGGCACAGTGAGGTCGGTGTACACAGGGCACAGTGAGAGTGGTGTACACAGGGCACAGTGAGGTCGGTGTACACAGGGCACAGTGAGGGTGGTGTACACACAGGGGGCAGTGAAGGAGGTGTACACAGGGCAGTGACAATGGTGTATAGAGGGCAGTGAGGAAAGTGTACACAGGGCAGCGAGGGTGGTCACATGGGGCAGCGAGGCCAGTGGACACAGGGCACAGTGAGGGTGGTGTACACACGGGGGGCAGTGAGGACGGTGTACACAGGGCACAGGTAAGGTGGCGTACACACGGGCAGTGAGGGTGGTGTACACAGGGCACAGTGAGGGTGGTGTACACAGGGCACAGTGAGGGTGGTGTACACAGGGCACAGTGAGAATGGTGTACACACAGGGGGCATTGGTGGTGGTGTACAGGGGCAGTGAGGGTGGTCTACACACGAGGCAGGAAGGGGGGTGTACACAGAGTACATTGAGGGTGGTGTATGTACACAGGGCAGTGTTAGTGGGGTACACATGGAGCAGTGAGGGTAATGTACCCAGGGTTGTGAGGGAGGTGTACACAGAGGGCAGTGAGGGTGGTGTACACACAGCGGGCAGTGAGAGTGGTGTACATAAAGTATGTGATGAGGGTGGTGTACACAGGCCGCAATGAGGTAGGTGTCCACAGGGCAGTGAGGGAGGTGTACACAGGGCACAGTGAGGGGGGTGTTCATACAGGGGGCAGTGAGGTGGTGTACACACAGCGGGCAATGGGGGTGGTGTACACAGGGGGCAGCGAGGGTGGTCTACACACGAGACAGGAAGGGGGGTGTACACAGATCACATTGAGGGTGGTGTACAGAGGGCACAGTGAGGGCGGTGTACACAGGGCACAGTGAGGGAGGTGTACAGAGGGCACAGTGAGGGCGGTGTACACAGGGCACAGTGAGGGGGGTGTACACAGGGCAAAATGAGGGTGGGGTACACTGGGCACAGTGGGGGTGCTGTACACAGGGGGCAGTGGGGGTGCTGTACACAGGGGGCAGTGGGGGTGATGTACACAGGGCAATGAGAGTGGTGTACACAGAGCAGTGTTAGTGGGGTACACATGGGGCAATGAGGGTGATGTACACACAGGGCAGTGAGCATATTCTATACACAGGGCAGTGAGGGCGGTGTACACAAGGCAGTGGGGGTGGTGTACATGGGGCAGCGAGGGTGGTCTACACACGAGGCAGGAAGGGGGGTGTACATAGATCACATATAGGGTGGTGTACATAGGGCACAGTGAGGATGGTGTACAAACATGGGTGGTGTACACGGCACAGTTAGGGAGGTGTACACAGAGCAGATGTACCCAGGTGTACACAGGGCACAGTGAGGCAGGTATACACACGGCACAGTGAGGGTGGTGTACACACAGGGCGCAATGAGGGTGGTGTCACAGGGCAGTGAATGAGGTGTACACAGGGCAGTGACAATGGTGTATAGAGGGCAGTGAGGAAGGTGTACACAGGGCAATGAGGGTGGTGTACACAGAGCAGTGTTAGAGGGCTACACATGGGGCAGTGAGCATATTAGATACACAGGGCAGTGAGGCTGGTGTACACACAGGGGCAGCGTACACAGGGTGTACACGGGGCACAATAAGAGTGGTGTACACAGGGCACAGTTAGGCTCGTGTACACAGGGGGCAGTGACGGTGGTGTACACACAGCGGGCAGCTGGTGTGGTGTTCACAGGGAGCAGAGAGGGTGATGTATAAACGGAGGCAGTGAGGATTGTACACACACAAGGAGCGTTGAGGATGTGGTGTACACACAGGGGGCAGTGGGGGTGCTGTACACGGGGTAGTGAGGGTGTGTACACAGGGCAGTGAGGGTGGTGTTCACAGGGCACAATGAGGGCGGTGTACACAGAGCAGATGTATCCAGGTGTACACAGGGCACAATAGGAGTGGTGTACACACAGGGGCAGTGAGGAAGGTGTACACAGGGCATAGTGAGGGCGGTGTACACAGGGCACAGTGAAGGTGGTGTACACAGGGCACAGTGAGGGTGGTGTTCACAGGGCACAGTGAGGGTGGTGTACATACGGTGCAATGAGGTCGGTGTACATAGGAGCCATTAGGGTGGTGTACACAGGGGCAATGAGGGTGGTGAGCACACAGCAGTGAGGGTGCTGTACACAGGGCATTGAGGAAGGTGTACATAAGGCAGTAAAGATGGTGTACACAGGGCATCGAGGGTGGTGTACACAGGGCAGTGAGTGTGGTGTACACAGAGTAGTGTTCGTGGGGTACACATGGGGCAGTGAGGGTGATGTACATACGGGGCAGTGAGGGTGGCGTACATAGGGGGCAGTGAGGATGGTGTACACGGGTAGTGAGGGTGGTGTACAGTGAGGGTGGTGTACACACAAGGGGAAGTGAGGGTATTTACACAGATCATAGTGAGGGTGGTGTACACACCGGGCGCAGTGAAGGTAGTGTACACAAAGGGTGTGGTGAGGGCGGTGTGCACATAGAAGGCAGTGGAGGTGGTGTACAAGCGTGCAGTGAGGGTGCTGTACATAAAGGATGCGGTGAGGGTGGTGTACACACAGGGGGCAGTGAGTGTGTGTACACAGGGCAGTGAGTGAGGTGTACACAGGGCAGTGACCATGGTGTATAGAGGGCAGTGAGGTAGGTGTACAGATGAGGTAGGAAAGGTAGTGTACACAGAGCACAGCGAGGGTGGTGTATACAGGGCAGCGAGGGTTGTGTACACAGGGCACAGTGAGGGTGGTGTACACACGGGGCAGTGAGGGTGGTGTACAGAGGGGATAGTGAAGGTGGTGTACATAGACGGCAGTGAGGGTGGAGTACATAAGGTGCAATGAGGACGGTGTACACAGGGTCGTGAGGATGGTGTACACAGGAGCCATTAGGGTGGTGTATACAGGGGGCAGTGAGGGTGGTGTACACACAGGGGGCAGTGAGGGCGTGTACGCAGGGCGCAGTGAGGGTGGTGTACACAAAGGGTGTGGTGAGCGTGGTGTACACATAGGGGGCAGTGACAGTGGTGTACATAAAGATGCGGTGAGTTTGTGTACACACGGAGCAGTGAGGGTGTGTACAGAGGGGACAATGAAGGTGGTTTACATAGACGGCAGTGAGGATGGTGTACACAGGACCGTGAGGGTGGTGTACACAGGGCAGTGAGGGTGGTGTACACAAGGGGCAGTGAGGGTGGTGTACACACAGGGGGCAGTGAGGGTGGTGTACACATAGGGGGCAGTGAGGGTGATGTACATAAAGATGCGGTGAGGGTTGTGTACACACGGAGCAGTGAGGGTGTGTACAGAGGGGACAGTGAAGGTGGTTTACATAGACGGCAGTGAGGATGGTGTACATAGGGTGCAATGAGGATGGTGTACACAGGAGCCATTCGGGTGGTGTACACAGGGGCAGTGAGGGTGATGTACACAGGGCAGTGGGGATGGTGTACACAGGGCAGCGAGGGTGGTGTACACACAGGGCAGTGAGGGTGGTGTACACAGGGTAGCGAGGGTGGTGTACACAGGGGGCAGTGGGTGTCCTTTACACAGGGGCAGTAAAGCTGTTGTACACATGGGTCAGTGAGGGTGGTATACACAGAGCAGTGATGGTGGTGTACACAGGGGACAGTGAGGGTGATGCACATACATGGGGCAATGTACACAGGGTAAAGAGGGCAAGATGAGGGTGTTGTACACAGGGTGCACTGAGGTTAGTGTACACAGGGCACAGTGCGGGTGTTGCACACACAGGGGTTAGTGAGTGGGGTATACACGGGGCAGTGAGGGTGATGTGCACATGGGTGGCAGTGAGGGTGGTGTACATACTGGGGGCAGTGAGGGTAGTGTACACATGGGTGTCAGTGAGGATGGTGTACACAGGGGCAATGAGTATGGTGTACGCAGTTGCAGTGAGGGTGATATACACAGAGCAGTGATGGTGATGTACATAGGGCAGTGAGGGTGGTGTACACAGGGCAATGAAGGTGGTGTACACAGGGCAGTGAGGGTGGTGTACACAGCGGTCAGTGAGTGTCGTTTACACAGAGGGCAGTAAGGGTGTTGTACACACGGGGCAGTGAGGTTGGTGTACAGAAGGCAGTGAGGCTGGTGTACACAGGGCACAGTGATGGTGGTGTACACAGCAGACAGTGAGGGTGATGCACATACAGGGAGCAATGTACACAGGGTGTTCTCAGGGTGCAGTGAGGGTGGAGTTCACAGGGCAGCGAAGGTGGTGTACACAGGTCATTGAGAGTGGTTTACATAGAGCAGCAAAGGTGCTGTACACAGTGCAGTGAGGGTGGTGTACACAGGGCAATGAGGGTGGTGTATAATAGGTAGTGAGGGTGGTGTACACAGAGCAGTGATGGTGGTGAACACAGGGCAGTGAGTACCGTTCACACAGGGCAGTGAGGGTGGTGTACATAGAGCAGTGATGGTGGTGTACACAGAGCAGTGATGGTAGTGTACACATGGGGCAGTGAGGGTGGTATACACAGGGAACATTGAGGTGATGCATATTCAGGGGGCAGTGAGGGTGGTGCACACGGTGGGCAATGAGGGTGATGTGCACATGGGTGGCAATGAGGGTGGTATACATACGGGGGGCAGTGAAGGTGGTGTACACACGGGTGTCAGTGAGGACAGTATACGCAGGGGCAATGATTACGGTGTATGCAGGTGCAGTGAGGGTGGTGTTCACATGGCAGTGAAGACGGTGAACACAGTGCATTGACAGTGGATACACACGGAGGTTAATGTACACACGGGGCAGTGAGGGCAGCAAGGGTTGTGCACACAGGGCAGCGAGGGTAGTGTACACAGGGCAGTGAGGGTGGTGTACACAGGGCAGTGAGGGTGGTGTACACAGGGTAGTGAGGGTGGTGTACACAGGGCAGTGAGGGTGGTGTACACGTGGGGCAGTGAGCGTGGTGTACACAGAGTGGTGAGGGTGATGTACACAGGGCAGTGAGGATGGTGTACACAGGGCAGTGAGGGTGGTGTACACAGGGCAGTGAGGATGGTGTACACAGGGCAGTGAGGATGGTGTACACAGGGCAGTGAGGATGGTGTACACAGGGCAGTGAGGATGGTGTACACAGGGCAGTGAGGATGGTGTACACAGGGCAGTGAGGATGGTGTACACAGGGCAGTGAGGATGGTGTACACAGGGCAGTGAGGGTGCTGTACAAGTGGGGCAGTGAGCGTGGTGTACACATGGGGCAGTGAGGGTGGTGTACACAGGGTGGTGAGGGTGATGTACACAGGGCAGTGAGGATGGTGTACACAGGGCAGTGAGGATGGTGTACACAGGGCAGTGAGGGTGGTGTACACATGGGGCAGTGAGCGTGGTGTACACATGGGGCAGTGAGCGTGGTGTACACATGGGGCAGTGAGGGTGGTGTACACAGGGTGGTGAGGGTGATGTACACAGGGCAGTGAGGATGGTGTACACAGGGCAGTGAGGATGGTGTACACAGGGCAGTGAGGATGGTGTACACGGGGCAGTGAGGATGGTGTACACGGGGCAGTGAGGATGGTGTACACAGGGCAGTGAGGATGGTGTACACAGGGCAGTGAGGATGGTGTACACGGGGCAGTGAGGATGGTGTACACGGGGCAGTGAGGATGGTGTAGACAGGGCAGTGGCCTCTGGTACCACATGGCAATGTTTTGCACAGAATGTGGAAATTCCTTAAATTCAGCTTTAATTTGATGACATTTGTCAGATCCCAAATTAACTGTATTTAAGAATTATCCCCAATTTTAAGACAATATGTATTCGGCTCTCCAGGGAATTGTGGACCTCTAATGTCCACATATTTGCAAAGATTTACAAAGAATGTACAGCATGGAAACAGGGCTTTTGTCTCATTCCTTCTCCCTCCCATACCCTTCTACCCCCATCTCCCTCATGTGAAGGTCAAGTTTCACGCTGATACCATTTGATTCAATCATGTCTTCAGGCATCGTAGAACTGGAGGGGATGGGGTCACTGAATATGATCAGTAATGGGAACTTTGTCTAAGTTTCCCCCATTCTCTTGTCCAAAGGCCCTGAGATCAACTATAGCCCTGAACTGTCAGATAGAAACTCAGTCAGCGCACGGATCAGAACTTCACACTTTCCCAGTCGGTCCTGTCCTGTCCTGTCCCTGCCCTGTCCCTGTCCCTGTCCCTGTCCTGCCCTGTCCCTGTCCCTGTCCTGCCCTGTCCTGCCCTGCCCTGCCCAGTCCTGCCCTGCCCTGCCCTGCCCTGCCCTGTCCTGTCCTGTCCTGCCCATCCTGCCCTGCCCTGCCCAGTCCTGCCCTGCCCTGCCCTGTCCTGTCCTGCCCATCCTGCCCTGCCCTGCCCTGCCCTGCCCAGTCCTGCCCTGCCCAGTCCTGCCCTGCCCTGCCCTGCCCTGCCCAGCCCTGCCCTGCCCTGCCCAGTCCTGCCCAGTCCTGCCCTGCCCTGCCCTGCCCAGTCCTGCCCTGCCCTGCCCTGCCCTGCCCTGCCCTGCCCAGTCCTGCCCAGTCCTGCCCTGCCCTGCCCTGCCCTGCCCAGTCCTGCCCTGCCCTGCCCAGTCCTGCCCTGCCCTGCCCTGCCCTGCCCTGCCCTGCCCAGCCCTGCCCTGCCCTGCCCTGCCCTGCCCTGCCCAGTCCTGTCATGCACTGCCCTCTCGCTGCCCTGTCCTGTGCTCACACTGGAACTTTAAAGCATTCCCAAATGTTACCTTCAACTCATCTGCATCATAAAAACTGATGTATACAGAGGGAACCATCCAGGTCTGGAACAGTTTGCTGAGGATCCTGTACGCCACCGCATCCGTGATGAAATGGAAATATAGTGGGTTCTTTCTGTGAGAGATTAAACAGTGTTTCACTAACCCTAACCTGACAGACATAATCTTGCTGTTGTGCAATTCCTGTTGTGATTTAATTAAACTTAGATATTGTTATTCAATTTAAAGTCCTGTCAGTCTTATATACCATACCTGAATACTGTGTTGCGAGGTGGGAGTAAGAAACATCTTTAAATTTTGACTCTGGTGGTATTTGATAAGAGTTAGTATTCCCACCATAAGTTAGCTGCATCTTCTGCTCTCCTATTAACACCACCATTCGCTGCTCACTGTGGCAGTCGCAAGCTATAGAATCATAGAATTATACAGCACAGACGGAGGCCATTCGGCCCTGATCAGCCCCACTCCCCGCTCTCTCCCCATAGCCCTGATCAGCCCCACTCCCCCACTCTCTCCCCATAGCCCTGATCAGCCCCACTCCCCCACTCTCTCCCCATAGCCCTGATCAGCCCCACTCCCCCACTCTCTCCCCATAGCCCTGATCAGCCCCACTCCCCCACTCTCTCCCCATAGCCCTGATCAGCCCCACTCCCCCGCTCTCTCTCCATAGCCCTGATCAACCCCACTCCCCGCTCTCTCCCCATAGCCCTGATCAACCCCACTCCCCCGCGCTCTCCCCATAGCCCTGATCAACCCCACTCCCCGCTCTCTCCCCATAGCCCTGATCAACCCCACTCCCCCGCTCTCTCCCCATAGTCCTGATCAACCCCACTCCCCCACTCTCTCCCATAGCCCTGATCAACCCCACTCCCCCGCTCTCTCCCATAGCCCTGATCAACCCCACTCCCCGCTCTCCCTATAGCCCTGATCAACCCCACTCCCCCCCACTCTCCCCATAGCCCTGATCAACCCCACTCCCCTGCTCTCTCCCCATAGCCCTGATCAACCCACTCCCCCGCTCTCTCCCCATAGCCCTGATCAACCCCGCTCCCCGCTCTCTCCCCATAGTCCTGATCAACCCCACTCCCCGCTCTCTCCCCATAGCCCTGATCAACCCCACTCCCCCGCTCTCTCCCCATAGCCCTGATCAACCCCACTCCCCCACTCTCTCCCCATAGCCCTGATCAACCCCACTCCCCCGCTCTCTCCCCATAGCCCTGATCAACCCCACTCCCCCGCTCTCTCCCCATAGCCCTGATCAACCCCACTCCCCCGCGCTCTCCCCATAGCCTGCAAACTTGTCTTCCCCAAATAATTATCTACTTCTCTCTTAAAAGTTGTTTATGGAATCGGCTTCCACCAGCCTTTAGGCAATTCCAGATCCAACAACTCGCTGTGAAAACATTTCTCCTCCCCTTGCCTCTGTTCATTTTAACAACTATTTTAAAT